>NC_056581.1:16675808-16858308 GCF_018340385.1 Cyprinus carpio | reverse complement strand
TTCAACACTCTACAAATGACCACAAATTACACAATGAGGAAACTACGGTTATTAGGAAGAACATAATAAATAATGTTATACAGTGCCTTTTCAGCAACACTGTGGCATTAAAAGAAAAAGCATCAAAGATTAAATCACTACACACTCAAACATCACAAGATTTTATTAGTATTCTAACATCTCACACATCTGATGGTGGTTGTTTTTACCTCTTCATCGCTGTTGTTGTGTTCCTTGGCTTTCTTCTTCTCTTTCTTCTTCTTCTCATCCTCCTTCTTCTTCTTGTCCTTGTCGGGCAGGATGTCATCCAGCCAGGCCAGATCATGCTGCGAGAAGACCAGGTCCAGAGTCTTCCTCACGACCATCAGGCCCAGAATCTGACAGAGGATCCGGTCACATGACAACAATGATTTTCCGGAATAAAAATAAAATATTTTTCATTTGCAATCAAGCCTATTTTATTTTAAGATCTTTCCTATTTGTTTGCATTGTGACAATTTTCATGAAAATTAAGCATATTTTCAACATTGATTTTAGTTTTTTCTTTAGATTCTGGGGTGAAATATGACCTATTCATCTCTGAATGAGATTTACTTCTATACCACTTCAGTTTTGATTTGAAACACATTTCTAGTGATTGGTCCAGAGAACCAGAACTCGCACCATGACAGGGAAAATGATGGCGGCCACAGTGGACTTGAGGATCCAGAGGACGGCCAAACAGGTGATCTGCACCAGAGTGAAGAGATGCACGCGCCGCAGTGGTACGTGCCGCAGGAAGACAAAATCGGGCTGGTGCTTGGCTGGCATGAGGAACAGCTTCATCCTCTCCCAAAACTGAACAAAATAGAAAAGTCAGGTGAAATCTACCAAAAGAATATATATTTATATAATAGTTCCAAATCTGTATTATTTTCTTTCACACTCAAAAAGAGTTGGTATATAGTAGTGTAAAACTACTTTTAAGGCCTTTTGGAGCTTGAAAGGGTTAAATCATCATCCATCTTTGTTGTATGGAAATGAGCAACTCAGTTATTCTCCTTTTATGCATCAAAGAATTATGAAGGTGAGTAAATGATGAAAAACATTTCATTTTTGGGCGAACTATTGTAAGGAAAAATTATAATTTGCTGAACATTTCCTCACCCTCAGGTCATCCAAGATGTAGAAGAGTTTGTTTCTTCATCAGAACAGATTTGAAGAAATGCAGCATTACATCACTTGCTCACCAATGGATCCTCTGCAGTGAATGGGTGCCGTCAGAATGAGAGTCCAAACAGCTGATAAAAACATCACAATTATCCACACCACTCCAGTCCATCAGTTAATGTCTTGTGAAGTGAAAAGCTGCATGTTTATACAATTAAGAAACAAATTCTTCATTAAGACATTTTTAACTTTAAACTGTTGCTTCTGGCCAAAATATGAGTTCATAACACATAATAATTCCTCCTCCAGTGAGAAAGTCCATGCACTATTGTTTTCTCACATCGAAATCCACCCACATTTTTGTTTAGAGCTGTTTTGAACTGGTTTCGCTATGCATATATCTCTCCTTTTTCACTGGAGAAAGCAATATTATGGATAGCAGACTAATATTTTAGCCAGAAGCAATGATATGAAATTAAAAACATCCCAATGATGGATTCGTTCTTACTAAATACGCATCTTTTCGCTTCACAAGACATTATTTGATGGACTGGAGTGGTGTGGATTATTGTGATGTTTTTATCAGCTGTTTGGACTCTCATTCTGACGGCACCCATTCACTGCAGAGGATCCATTGGTGAACAAGTGATGTAATGCTACATTTCTCCAAATCTGTTCTGATGAAGAAACAAACTCATCTACATCTTGGAAGGCCTGAGGGTGAGTACCTTTTCAGCTAATTTAAATTTTTGGATGAATTATTAAATCTGAACTACAGATTTACCTGAATGCCATGGAGAGAAGCGACGCCCATATACAGGAAAACACCATACAACACAGGCATAGGGATGTACTGTGCAGAAATACACAAAATTATATGTGCAGTTTCTGCACTGCAAAGAATGAGCATGATTTGATTCCAATAAAGTAAGACTGTTCTGATTACCTGCAGTATTGGTGCAAGGAAGACAGAGACTCCAGTGAGGACGAACACCAGTATGCCTGTGAGTCTCTGTTCCCTGCATTAAACACAAACGTAATGCTCCTCACAAAGACATGACAAAATACTTGTGCTAAATTCTACACAAAAGTCTGGTTTTGACTTACCGCACACCAAGAAACTGTGGCTGCTCGCCAGGAGCGCTGGACTCACTCTCCATCTTCAGAGAGTCGATGTGGGCGATGGAAATGACTGTGGCTGCTACGTACCAGGGCAAACCCATGAAGGAGCAGACGGCCATGAGGATGCCCACCCAGAACAGGTCCAGATGATAACCACAACCTTTCTGCACAAGTAAAACAGGAGGAAGACATTTAGCGGTGCTACATGGAACAGCGTGCATATTACCTATTCAAGTGCTCCAGTATTTTGAATGGTCATCAAGGTGTTCTGAGTCAGTATTATTCATATATTATCATAGAATTTATTAATATTTTGAATTAGCTTTTATTTTGATATTTTTAGTTTAAGGTTAAGTACTTCTGTCATGTGCTTATGGTATTTTTATTAGCTTTTGTTTTTGTAATATTTATATTTACTTTCAATTACATTGCACTTACATTTAGGCATTTAGCAGAAGATTTTATTCAAAGCAACTTACAAATAAGAACAATCATCATCAATCATTTTGGCATGAAGCAACAGTTTAAAGTTAAAAACGTATTCATTTCGAATCATTCGAAATCAACAAGAGAGCAAAAACATGCAAGTGCTATAACAATCTTTATTACAATAACAATTAACAATCTAACAATTTATTCCCATTTTAGTCATTTCACTACTGTTTTTTTTTCATCAAATATTTACATTTGTTTAATTTCAGTTTTATATTAATTACTGAATTTTTTTTTAATAGGTTTAGTTTTACTTCTAAATAAACAGCTCACATATGGTGGACCTCACAAAACTCCAGGTCATATTTCATCACATACATACATATTTATTTAAGCTCTTTTAGATTTACTTATGTATTTGCACTATTAGCATAAAAAATTTAGCATTTTTAACAAACACTTCAACATTTTTATTTTTCAGAATAAAAATAAAATGAAATATTTAGTATAGAGAAAATAAAGTCTATTTAGGGCCAATAAAATAAAATAGTTTACATAAAGAAACAAGCCTATTTAATATCTCTTATATTTTTTTGGTGTAATAATAAAATGAATTCAAATACTTAACAGAGAAAATAAAGCCTATTTAGGGCCATTCAAATAAAATAAAATATGCTTTATTTTCACAAAGCAAAATTATATTTAAGATCTTTTTGATTTTTTTTTTTTTGCAGTGTGGCATTACTTTAATGAAAATGTATATTTTTTCTTTTTTTTTAAATTTCAAGAGGTATTTTTTTTTAATAAAAATAAAATGAAAAATGTAGCATGGAGAAAATAAAGACTATTTCGGGACCATTAAGATGTAAAATAAAATTTTAGTTACAGTTTTAACAACACTGTGGAACAACACTTCCACATTTCTACAGTATGCAGTTGCTAAGGGTGTCTTGGGTGGTTGCTAGGGTGTGAGAATGAGTGCTTCTGCAGAGTGTGACACTCAAACCTTTAATTTGTTCTCTTTTCGGTTCATGATGACAGCTGTGATCTGCTGATCCATGAAGATGAGGATGGTGACCAGAAGAGCAGGTACAAAACTGGCCAAGCACATCCACCACGGGTTCTTCCCAAAAGGCATAACGATCCAGCCACGATCCGGCCGCGTCGGCTACACAGACACAACAACACTGATGAAAGCATAGCAGTAACCAGCGGATATCACTGAAATCAGATGGTGTGATGTTAGTATATGATCACGAGAAAAAGCTCAAATAGATGCAGTCGGGAGGTAAAGAAAGATACGTGTGTATCCGTAGCACAACACACCTTAAATTCGGTTGGCACAATCAGTTTAGGTGTTTTAAGCCCCATAAACATATCAAGACCAACAAATGTCATGATTGACGTGAAGATTGCAAAATCACTGATGAGCTTCCGAAGCTGCACATTTACAGAGGAAAAAAGAAAGATAAAGATGCAGAAAACTAGAGAACAAGAGAAGATGCTTTATAAGACAAAAGGGCGGTAGATTTGAAAATGCAGCAGTAACATGTTTGATGCCTTCAAGCCTTTCTGAGACATTTTTATGACTTTTAGAAGTAATAAATACAATGTAATTTTTATATGCAATGTGATTTTCATTTTTTTTTGTTTTGTGTGTATGTGTTTTCAGTTGGAATTTTTTAAAATGAATATTTTAATGTAATTTTTTATATTGTATGGTCTCATGTATATATTTTAAGTAAAACATTTTAAAAAATAATTTAATGTATTTAGTTTAAATATGTAATACTTTTATGTATTAATGAACTGTCATTGTACATTTTCTGTATTTTATGTCCTTGAAACACTTACAGCTTAAAATGTCCTATACAACTTTAGGATTAAAAATATAACAATAATATTAAATTTTACAATAATATGCATTATCAAATACAATTAAATAATATTATTGCCATTATGATGGGAGAATAGTGTTACCTAATAAAAATGGTTAAATTATTTCATAAATCAAAAGGTATAATTTTTGTTCTGGTACAATACAAATTTTCTTTCACCAAATTTGGGAAGTCGGGACTTAAAGACAATTCAGTTAGAATCAGAGTATTATTGACTAAAATCAATTAATATGACAGAAAATTTTAGCTAGATTTAAAAGACATTTTAATCAAAAGACAAATATATATATATATAATAATATATATATATATATATATATATATATATATTATTGTATGTAAAATTATGATTATTATCAATATTATTTTTGTATTCAAAAGTAATTATTATTCCTCATAATAAAACTTCTTAATATACTTATTTTTATTATTTTAAAAAATAATAAAGAAAATAGTGGTATTATGAATAATAAATATTTTTGAAGAAAATGTTAAATTATTATTATTATTGACTAAAATATTTAGAACTATATTATTAATATTACTATTTTTTTTTATTTTTATTAATAAAAAAAAAAAAAAATCAGAAAATTCAGAATTACCCACTTTTTGCAACCATCTGGTGGCATTCCTGTGCACGTTTCTCTAATATACAATGACTTGAAAGCAACATTTCATTCAAATATAACCAGTATAAAAACAAATCTTAGGTAAACATTAAGACAGAGAAGACAACACACGATGGACCTTTATCTGAGTGGGCACATGCAGTTTGGGAGTGTCCAAGGACATCACATAATCCAGAGCGCAGAAGACCAGGATGGATACAATTATGGAAAAATCCGCTAGCAAGGTGCGACATGGAGAAAAAAAACAAAACCAACCATAACAACAGAAGTTGGGGGGACAGCAGTATATACTGTACATTATGGACTGGGATAAGGAATACCGTCTCCATTGTTGACATGCAAGGGAAATACAGTTTTCCAACCTTTGTGGGGAAGTAACGGCTGGCCTTGAACTTCTTGAGCGAGATGGTCATGGAGTAAGTGCCGAAGAACAAAATGAAAGACAGCATGGCCAGATCAGGGACGTATTTGCAGGACTTGCCCACCAGGGAACCACCGAATCTCAAGCACTCTTTCTTACTCAGTTGATTCCAGTCCAGAGAAGAGAAGTTGAACTGAACGGAGGAGTGAGATCACGTGTGGACAAAGACAACAAGAGAGAGAAACACAAAGAGAAAGGGATTGTTAAGGTAATAGTTATGCCTGCTTGGAAGAAAAAGTGACGTTCAACACAGGCTTCTGAAATACATGACAGTGGCAGCTCACCATTGAGTAATCAGAGATGTTTTCTAGGCCTAATGGAGAGGAAGCGTTGAGAGCCAATGGAGACACTACAACAGAAGATAAAAAAGCACTAATGTGTGTGTTTGTATGTTTATTGACAAGAAATACTGTAATTCCCTAAACAAGCTATCATACAATAACATCCTATATATAGATGTTCACTGTAGCCGATACTTACTCCAGTCAGCAGCCAAATCGAGTATGAGCGACAAAAACAAATATGACACACATAAGTTCAGATGTAACAAAGCAATACATCATCCAAAAAACAAAACAAATAGTCAACATAAAATTTTAGGATGGAAAAGATTTCACATGTGTAATGTGATGCATTTCTGAGTAAAACCACATAAAAAATAATTAGTAAAAAAAATTATTGTAGTCATTTTAGTCCAAAATTAAATGGCATTTTTAAAAACTAAATGAATAACTAATTAACTCAAATTAATTAGATTAGGATATTTTCATCCAAAGACAAAAATTATGACATCATCATCACTAATAATAATAACTTATACACCATTTGTGTCACAATTTTTTACTTTTGATGAAAATATCCTTTAAATCTAGTCTATATTTTGTGTCATATTGCAGTTATCTGTGGAGATTAAAATTAAATGACTATCATCATTTTAGTCGACTAATATTAAACTAATATTAATATGACAGAAAATGTTAAAAAATGAAGGAAATTTTCATCAAAAGATAAAGAATATGACAAAATATTATGTAAAAAATATTATTATTATTATAATTTATAATAATAACTATAATAATTTAATATGAAAAATAATTACAGTTGAATCATTTGAAACGTTATTTATATTTATATATATATATATATATATATATACACACACACACATACACACATACACACACAGACACACACATTAAAAAATATATGATTTTTATTATTATTATTAACTTTTGGGGGAAAATAAAACTACATTATTAATATATTATTATTAATAATAATTATTATTTATTAATAATAATTAATAATAATGATAGGAATAACATGCATTGATTAATCATGATATAAAAAGATAAAGCAAATATAAAGTACTATATATATTTAGTATGACAATAAAAATTGACTAAAATTAAAAGGATATTTTCCTCCAAAGACAAAAATTATGACAAAAAGGTGTAAAAATTATGCTCCTCCTCCTCCTCATCAGCATCATCCTCATCATCAATAATAATAATAACTTATACACCATTTTTGTCATCATTTTTTTATTATTAATGAAAATATCCTTTAAACTTAGTAAATATTTTGTGTCATATTGCAGTCATCTGTGGAGATTAAAATTAAAGGACTAATGTCATTTTAGTCAACTGAAACTAATATTAATATGACACAAGATCTTTTAAATATAAAGGATATTTCATCAAAAGACAAATATGACAAAATATTATGTAAAAATTATTATTATTTTAAATGTTATTCTCAAAAAATATTTGTATTTATAATGCTATTATTATTATTATTTATAATAAAAATGATTATAATTTATTATGAAGAATATACACATTTAAAAATATATGATTTTTATTATTAATTAAACTACACTATTAATATATTATTATTAATAAATATTATTATTTATTAATAACTATTAATAACTATTAATAATAATAATAGGAATAACATGCACTGATGAATCAAGTTATAAAAGGTAAAGCAAATATAAAGTATTATATATTGTATATAAAAAAGTACAATTATACAAATTAAGAAAGTAAATAGGGTCATATTGGAGCAGAATAACTCCACCAAGCCTGACTGAGGTTGAGGTTAAGGTTGGGTCAGGGGTGAGACTCACCTTGATCAGGAGCCTGGCAGTCACACCTGTAGCTGGTGATGTAATCCGGATTGAAGTCTGGATTGATGGGGTAATAATTGAAGATGCTCATCATTTTCTTAAGGGCGTCAGAGATGAAGATGAAGGAGATGAGGCTGGAGAAGCCCTCCTCGGTGAAGCGCGTCATGTACTTGATGATGTAGCTGGCGTCTGTGGCCACCAGGATCAGACACTGGAGGCAGGAGTGCAAACCGACCCAGAGCCGGATCTCCATGTAGTCTATGTCATTGTTTCTGAACAGACGACAATCATTCTCACTTATTTCTTACTGATCATGACTCACTTATTTTGATGAATTTATGACATGCATTTTGACTTTACTATATCACAGGATGTCCTGCTCACATGCTGAATTCATACAGCAGCTTTTCAAAGATCAGTATCGGTCCTGTAGAGCTGAGGATGATGAGGGGTTGACCGCCGAACAAGCAGAAGACTGTGCCGGCCAAAGCCGTGCCCAAAAAGCTTTCCATCACACCCTGAAAGTCAACGAGACACATCCAAAAATGACAGGACATGCAGACACTGATAAAGTAGGGAAAAAGAATATAAAGGAACACAAAGACCTTTTCAAAGAGATTTTGAACATTTTTTCAAATTTCAAATGCATTTTCAATACATTTAAAGAAAGTTACATTTAAAATATTATAATTTTTTATTTAAACTTAGTAAAAGACATTTTAAGAAGCCTGGTTCATTAAAATATTTATATACGTTTTTTCTCTATATTTCTAGTTCTGTATTATATTGCATTATTTAATTATCTGTTTTTCTTATATTAGTGTTATATTTCATCTCTTTTGTTTAATTCCTATGTATGTTTACACTACGTCTGTACTTTCTTCTGCACTGGAAGCTGCTGTTGTCAAGACTAACTCCAGCATACTTGGCAATAAACTCTAAATGTGGACGCCCATTTCATGCTTAATTAATAATGCATAATTATTGTTTATTATAATTATAAGACACAATTATAAGATACATAATACTAAGTCATACTTAAGCGATGAAATGTAAATTATGACATGTCATAATTATGATAAAATGTTGATGATAGTATAACAAAAAGTCAATTATGACATAAAAAGTCAAAATTTTGATCTCATAATTTTTACTATTTATGTCTTTACTATGACTTTCCAAAGCAAACTTTGTTTAAATATGTGGCAGAATTGGGCTTCCATATGTTTCCATCTCAGACAGAGAAAAAACGTATAAATCTTATAAAATCTTTAAAAACTTATAAAACTTATAAAAACCTATAATATATACCACAATATGATTTTTATATCACACAACTGCAACTTTATTTCTCATAGTTCTCTTTTTTTCATGATAACCTTTTTTTATTTTTACTCTGAAATGATATAAAACAATAATAGAACAGTATATTGGCCAGGCCAGTAAACTGCTTCATATTTGGCTGTTTTGAGCATCATATTGTCTTATATCAGCGCTCTAGATATAAGCATTGCCCATGAAAAACATTTGTGGCTATAAGGTAAATTACTTGGTAGTTGTCAGTTGCGTCCCCCAGCAGTCCTCCAAAGGTGATTGCATTGGTGATGCAGCCCAGGTAAATGAAGAGCACCGCAGAGATGGACTGGATGTGGAAGCCTTCATAGAAGTCACTGAGAAACCAGGGCACTTTACGCTTGATGTCCAGCCACAGTCCGCCACAAAATCTACACAAACAGAAAGAGTCTCAGACATCATGTATGGTAAACCTAAAACTCTAGAATTAGAAGTTGAGCAGGTCCAGTGGATGCTACCGGCCAGTGAATTTCAGCTCTTCTCCAAGTTCATGTGGAGCCGGCATTTCCTCGTCTTCTGCAGAAGCTGCACCTCCTCCTGCATTCCCATTCGGCTGCCCCAGCTCATTCAGAGAGAAAACAGACTTCCTGCAAAAAAACCCAAAAAACAACAGAAATAACTTGTGCTATTTGCTACATCATTTAAAAGTTAATATGTGACCCTGGACCACAAAACCAGTCTTAAGTGGCAATTTTTTGAAATTGAGATTTATACATCATATGAAAGCTGAATAAATAAGCTTTCCATTGATGTATGTTTTATTAGGATTGGACAATATTTGGCTGAGATACAACTATTTGAAAATCTGGAATCTGAGGGTGCAACAAAATCCAAATACTGAGAAAATCGCCTTTAAAGTTGTCCAAATGAAATTCTTAGCAATGCACATTACTAATCAAAAATAAGTTTTTATATATTTACAGTAGGAAATTTACAAAACATCTTCATGGAACATCATCTTTACTTAATATCCTAATGATTTTTGGCATAAAAGAAAAATTTATAATTTTGACCCATACAATGTTTTTTTGGCTATTGTTACAAAAATACCCCAGCGACTTAAGACTGGTTTTGTTGTCCAGGGTCACACATTTAATATGACTGAATCAATACTAAATAATATTTGTTACTTGAATAAAGCCAGTTAATTTAGATGGTACCACATGAAGTACATATATTTCTATTACGTTGACAATATACAGTATAATATAAGTTTTAGATGTTTTAATGATTTTGAAATAAGTCTCTTTTCCTCACGAATGCATTTATTTGATGAAAACTACAGTAAAAACTAATATTTGCAAATATTATTACAGTTTAAAATAACTGTTTGAAAATATTATTTATTCCTGCGATGCAAAGCTGAATTTTCAGCATCATTACTCCAGTCTTCAGTGTCACATGATCCTTCAGAAATCATTCTAATATGCTGATTAAGAAGCATTTCGGATTATTATCAAAATAGTTGTGGTTGTGGAGACCATCATACATTTTTCAGGATTCTTTGATGATAATAGAAAGTTCAGAAGAACAGCGTTATTATTTATTAAATCTCTTCTAACATTATAAATGCCTTTAGCTGTCACTTCAATTTAATGCATTCTTGAAGAATTAAAAAGATCAATTTCTTTAAAAAAAATGTACTGACGTCAATCTTTTGAATGGTAGTGTAGATTCGTGATTTAATACCTCATCTCAGCTGAAGGCAGTTTCTTTGGGGGTTCGATGCGGATCTTGGGGTCCCATTCTCCAGGAGGAAGAACGATCACCTCATCCAAAAACTCATCAATCCCAGCAATCAAGTCCTCACGATCTCTGGCTTTATAGGCCACATCACTGAACAGCTAAATATGGTCACAGATACAGACAGATTTGTTAAAAACACTAATTTCAAGGTTCAGAACTGCTGAGATTTTCTCTTACATCATCAACCATGAGTGTAGCCATAGCGCGACCGATCTCATTGTAGGATTTGGTTTTGCCATCGGGACCGAGCAGCACAAAGAGAAACCTGGAAAACCCACATAGTCTTTGATTAAAACTTAAAGCAAATACACATTTAAAATGTATTTTCTCTTTCTGTAAAATGAATCAAAAATGTTGATAAAAAATAGTTAGTTAGAGTTAGTACAATGTCTAAAGTGGATTATCGAAAGTGTAACCATTATTATAATTTTTTTTTTTTAATGTAGAATATAATTTAATGCACAATCATAATTTGCTGGCGTCTCTGTGGCTGAAATGTCTGGAATTTATTGTTTGTTTGCTTTACCTATGGTACAAGTGTTGTTTTGCCAGACTATGCTGTGAAATTAAAGGTTATTAGCTATTTAAGCAGCCAATAAACATATGCAGACTGTTTTGGGATGATCACCTTGTTGGCACAGGGACTTCAGTAAGGCCTCCTAGTGTTGCGGCTTGAGCCAGACGAACGAAAGCCACAAACGGCTTGTCTAGAAAATCCACCTCTCCAATCAGCACATTAGACGCCTCGGCATCTCTGGGGATCTTCTTCATGAACTTGTTCTTCAGCTGGTGGGTGGAATAACAACACAGTTAGGGATCGCGGATGAGTGGGTTTAATTAGTCCACATGGTCTGAAATGCTGAGATTCATAGGTCATGAAAATTCCATGTTGGAAAGAATTCGTGTTCCAGTATCAATGTGAGCACCATTTTCAATGTCTTCAATGTTTTCAATGTCTGATGTGCCTGCATGTGATGGAAATGGGAAGCGCCTCATTTTTTTCCAATGGCAGATCAATAAAGCTATGCAATCACAGCAGGAAGACAGAGCATGCAAACGCACCGAAGTGATCCAGTGAAAACAGCTGTTTGGCAACGGTGGCCTCAAAGATATGTGCATATGTAATGGTCTGTGCTTATGGTCAGAATCAGCTTTTAATCTTTTAATGCCACTTTCAGAGTCAATTCACTTTCTGCAATGAATAAAAAAGCTCCTTTCTCATGTCCTGACCCTGTTTTGCCTCTTGTCAATCGTTTGCTGTTGTTTCCGTGTATATATGCACATCAAAACTGTAGGTTACATTGCTCTTTCCAAAATAGAAATTTCAACAATAATCTGTCCAAAATCGATCAAACTGACAAAGAAGTGGCCCATTTGGACACTTAAGTATTTGTTTAAATTTTAAGTTAAATTTAATTTAATTTTATTTTCTTGACTTAACTTAATTGAGTGGATGATTTTTTTTTTATTGGTTGAGTGAATTCATTTTATCTTAATTAACTCAAATAGATTAGCATGAAAGAAATGTTGTAAAATGATGCTTTTTTGAAAGATGCTGTTGTGAGTAATTGATGAATGTTGTCGGGGGGTGTGAACATGTGAGTGTGAGCCAAGGCTGAAAAAACTCATTAAAGTGGACTCAGAATTGGCTCACTTTGAAGTCTAGCAAGCCGAGAGCAGCGGCACCAGCAACCCGTCTTGCACAAACACTAAAGCCCTGCAATGACCTCAAAATACTTTGCCAAAACTAAGGGCTTTAACTGTGTATTTCATATTATGCTTTTCATTATTGCACCACATTAAAATGAAGAAAACATTACAAAAAGACAAACAACTGCTGGCGGCATTTGACTGACTTATATGGAATATTACCCTGCATCAATTTGCCACATAATGCACATAAATAAGACCTCTGATGCAGTGCTTTTGTTTTTCTAAAATCATATTGTTTACTCTTTGCTAATCAATAAATACATTGTTCATGTGAAAAAAAAGCACAATGTCAGGAATACTAATGGAAAAATGCCGTACCTGGTCGGTGCTGGGTGTGACGGAAATATCATTCATACTGCGGCACTGAGAAGGATCTGAAAAGCACAGATAAATAACTTTGATTATCAATTTAATCAGTTTTGTTACTGTTAACTAAAACTAACACTAGCAAATCAACAGAAATAAAGGTGAAAAAAGGACAAAATATAAAGTAGATAGTAAAAAAAAATACTTAAAACTAAAATAACTTAAAATAACTTTTATACTAAAACTAAAATGGATATAAATTAAATCTAAATAGAAATATTTTAAAGATAATCAAAGGCACATTACCAAATTACTAAGACTTAAACTAAAAGTAAAATAAAAATGGAAAATATAAAAATAAAATATAATTCAAAATATTGAAAAACATTATAAATAATACTAAAATAACACAAAATTAAATAGATTTTTGATGTAATTTCTGTGTGATGTCAAAGGCAAAGCCAAATATAGCAACAAATTAATCACAAATCATTGTGCATCAGATTCAGATGGAAATGCCATGATATATATGATTGATATATACCATGTACTTTTATGATTACAAAATGCATGTGCCACACATTTTGGAAAGTCCATATTTTGCTTAGAATGGGTCTTTTATGCAATCATGTTTATTAAAAGGTACTGCAAAAAGACCAAAAAAAAACAAAACAAATTGCATTAGTATATTTAGTACACATTCGTTTTAGTAACTTTTCTTTATAGACATGAAAAAAACAATGTTGTTTTTCTGGCCTAAAGTACCCAGAGTACAGAAACAAATCATAACAAACAAGAATGGAAAACCAAAGTCAAGACCTTTCTAATAATCTCTAATCCTCAGAACAATGGCAGAAACACACTGCTGCACCTTCTTGTGCAACTACAAGCAGTTAGTGTGTGGATGATACTATGTGAAGTTAAAGAGTGTTAAAGAGAGCAATTTGCATTTTTAATGAGAGTTGGTGATTTAAAGCGACATAACCTGAGACGCTTATTAGAAATTCCAGAGACCCGGAAGTAGTTGTAGATAAATCTATGGAAGGGGGAAGACACAGAAGGCCAGACTCACGCAGTTTGCTGAGGCTGCCACTCTCACGAGCTCGCAGGTCCTCAGTGGAGCGATGGAAACCTGACCCAGAGCGAGGACTCGGGCTTGGACTGTGGTCTGAAGCAGACCCGAGATCAGACACAGAGAACGACATGATCAAGATGGCAGGACAGGCAAAAGAGCAAAGTGGAAACTTAAGAAAAATAAGTTCATAAGAAATTATCTGAAAAGACAAGTGTCAGAGAAAAGACAGGGAATTCTGGGAATAGCACTGACTGTGGGACAGATAAGATAGCAGACACTCACTCGAGGGGCTGGATTTTCCGATGTCTGCCAGCGAGCGGTGGATCGGCTTCTTGGTCTGGTGACGGTGTTTCCGCAAGAGGACAAAACTGATCTTCTCACGGATCTCTGGAGCTATAAGACCCTCCTGCACCTGCTTTTCAATGATGTCATCTGTGTTTTAAATAACACAGGAAAAACTCATTGGAAATCCCATATTAGATCTCAGCTGTTTATTCCTAGAAAGCAATGAGAGTATATAGAGCATATGGAAGTCTCCTGCTTCTCAGATGTTTCTCCTGTGGAAAAGACTCCAGTAATCTCACATGTGTGATTTTTTTTTTTTTTTTTTTACAATAATTTCAACTACTGCATGCTATCATTTTCGAATCTGTACACTTATTTTCTTTGCATCATGTGTGCTAGTTCGGATGGAAACTGTGTTGAATTCTGAGGAATATATTTAAATTTAGTAAAATATGATAAACAGAGCTGGAAGCAATGCACTCTTATTAGTAGCTAGAAGCATAATCAAATTAGCCAATATAAAGTACTTCTCAAAATTTTGAGATTTGTACGATTTTTGAGTTTTTTAAAAAGTTTTTCAAATTTCACATTTTAAAAAAAGTCTCTTTTTCTCACCAATGCTGCATTTATTTGATTAAAAATAAAAACAGTAATATTGTGAAATATTATTACAATTTTCTATTTGAAATTTAAAAATTGTAATTTATTCCTGTGATCAAAGCTGTATTTTCAGCATCATTACTCCAGTCTCCAGTGATCCTTCAGAAATCATTCTAATATGCTGATTTGCTGCTCGAGAAACATTTCTAATTATTATCAGTGTTGAAAATAGTTGTGCTGCTTCCATTTTTTCAGGATTCTATGATGAACAGAAATTTCTCTGGAAGAACAGCATTTATTTGAAATAGAAATCTATCACTTTTGATCAGTTTAATGCAACCTTGCTGAATAACCGTATTGATTTCTTTCAAATAAACATCTTTTAAAACGTAATGTATGTTTATAAAATGGAATATTAATAATCAGAATTTTGGATCTTTGTGATTGACGGGTGTTCAAGCTCGAATTTTGCAGTCCCAGATTCAATGTGGGTCTGTTCTTGGCTCTTTTTGTAATTCTCACTGACCCACTATCTGCGGCAGTGAATACCCCTCCAGGTCCAGCAGGACGCAGCCCGTCTGCAGGCATGTGCGCAGCTCAAACAGGCTGTGCAGAGACAGTGTGGACACATGCGGTTTGCTCCACCTCTCTCCACCCTCCTCCACCTTCTCCTCAAACTTAACCCACCTGATGAAACACACAGAACAAACGTTGCCTTGACAGTTTTTCTTCCCAAGAACCGACAGATGGATGAAAAGGTTTTGGGTTTTAAAATGTGTAAATGAAATAGCTGGGAGTAATGACAACAATCAACAAGTCCTCTTTTAAAGTAACACTATACGATAAGGCTGCATTAGTTAATTCATTAAATAACAATGAGCAATATACCTGTTACAGTATTTATTTATATTTGCTAATGTTAGTTAAGAAAACACAACTGTTCTTTGTTAGTTCCATGTCAGGTCCATTAAATAATATTAACAGATACAACTAGATTTGAATAATGCATTGGTAATTGAAATAAACTTTTAAAGATTAATAAATGCTTTACAAGTATTTTTTATTGTTCATGTCAACTAATCCTCCAAATGGATCCTTATTGTAAAGTGTTATCAGTTAATCATTATAATGTTTTTGTTACTGTACCTTTAAGATAAGCAGAATGTAATATGGAAGTTATGATTGGCTAAGCTCTTTGCATGCCAAATAAGTAACACAACCATGTCTACAGAAATGCAAACTGATGAATAGATGTTAATATATAAATGTGACTGTCACAAGGGACAAATAAATGATACAATATGACTTCTAAAGTATAATATTCTTCTTTTATGATAAATGTTGGCTCTTTGACAAATTGCTTTTGGTACTATTTTGAAAGTAGCTTTGGATAAAATGTAAATGTAATAAATGAATACTGGAAGTCATTAAGCTCAACTGGGACATTAAGGCGTCTCTTTGAGAGTGGAGAGTGGAGAGTTGAGAGTCTCTCAAATCGTACCTTTTCATGTTTTAAATAATGTCACAAGAGCTTCAGTGTGTGTGTGTGTGTGTGTGTCACCTGGCTGACTCTTTCCACTCCATCTCTCCACCCTCGTACTGCAGTGTGTCCATCTCAGTGAAGAGGGTGGGTGTGGGCTCATCTTCCTCTCTGAGGATGTGGCGTAGTCTCTCTGCAGCAGGAGACACTGTCACATACGCATTCACACACACACACACACACACACACACACACACACACACACACGCACACACACACACACACACACACACACTTAAGTTACTACAAAGACATACATTTACCTTAAAATGCAAAAGTAATATTTGAAGTATATATATATAGTATGTGAGCAATGCAACTAAGCAAAACAAGCATCAGAAGTTAGTTTACATGACAATACATTGAGTCTTCTGGGTGAGGGAAGTTTGAATTTACTTGCAACCGTTCCTGATTTGACCTCTCCTTCATTTTCCACATCACTTCATGTATTTTCTCTACTATGCTATTGTCAGAAGGTTAGGTTGATGTGAATGGTTCTTAACCTATTGCCATGCAGTTGCTAGGCTGTTCTGTGTGGTTGCTAGGGCATTGCTAGATACTTGCTTACTCCAAATCAAAATATGTAAACTACCGTTCTAAAGTTTTGGGTTGGTAAGATATTCTGGTGTTTTTGAAAGAAGTCTGTTATGCTCATCAAGGCTGAGTGTTATTGTAGTATCATTAAGATATTATAATAATTTTTATTCAAATTTAGAATTTTATTCATTTTAGATTTTCAATTTTCATTATATATAATATTAGTTACAGTTTTATGTTTTTCTAATTTTATAGTTTTATATCTTGTTTTTTTAATGTCTATATCGTTTTTTATTAATATTTATTTAAGTTTAAGTTTTAGTTGATTTAGTATCACGTTAAATAAACTAAATAAAAATGAGAAATGTTGCCTTGACAACTATTTGAAATAAAATAAGTTTTTTTTGTAACTTTTTTTTGTAAAATGAAATGTTTTGTCAACAACTACAACAACAAAAAACATGATACAATTTCAGGATTCTTCAGGATTGTTTTATATAAGTGATATAAATGAATAAACTGATTATAAATGTCTTTCCTGACACTTTTCTGATCAGTTTAATGCATCCTTGCTGAATAAATCATTTACTTTTAATCTATTATAAGTTTGCATGATATCAGGGTGTTGCTAAGGTGCTGAGGGTGATTGCTAGGTATGATTTGATCACCTGTTGTATAAACTGCAATGACAAAATAATATAACTTTGAAAAGAAACTGCTTTTATCCAACACAGCAAGCAATTAAGCATGAAAAAGTAAGCGAATAAAAACTGTCCATGCAAAAGAGGTCAATAATAATAGCCTGTAGCTCAACACCTCCTTATTGAACAAACTGGTTTGATGCATTTTCTGCATTATAACAGAAGCCTATTAGGTTGTATGACGTACAGTATAAGTCTGGGTGTTATGTTTTGCCTTTGGCTCAGGCTTAACTAACCCTGCACTGACCGGCTTGAAATGATATCTGAATATGACAGAGCAGGACCATTATGATGCACAGATCCTGAGGCCAAAAACCTGAGCTTTCAGATCTGAGAATGCTCTGAATTCAGCCTGATTCATGCATCAGCCGATGACGTGACATATAAAGTCAGAATCAAATCAACAATAATTTTTAAAGATAAGTATCTTAACAATCTTGCTTGGAAGAGAAATATCTTAGTTGAAATGTGCATAAATCTCTTGGGCAGGCTGATATCTGAAAGCATTTCAAAAGAATTTGTTTGGTAGATTAATTTAGAATAACCATGTGACAGTGGCTTATTCTAATCTGATGCATGATGCCAGAATTAACATCTAACATCAACAGACCTGTAGTGCTTTAATCAAATTCATCGACACTTATTTTAGGTAAAGTCAACTTACAGAAGCTCCAGTGTGGGCTACTAAAACCCGTTCACAATCTAATGTCATGTGCATTAACTCTGATGTTTAGTGCAAATTATTCAAAACTAATGGTGCGAGTCGGTGCTTGCGAGACCATGCATGACAATCTTGTTGTGACCTTCCTCTCGATCTCGGCTTTTCTTCGGGATTATTAGCATGTGGGTGTTTCTCTCAATGTAATCCTTCTAATCCTGAAGTAACAGTCACAAATACGTGTGGTTGTAGAATGCCAATGCAGAGTAGGGTACAACGCACCGGCTTATTTATTGCTCACACACTTGAATCACTTTGGTTAGTCAATTAAACTTTGATGGCGTCACTACATATTAGAAGGTAGTTGTTGATATATGCATTTCCATATGATTAATCAACAATGCAATCACATCTTTAGTTGCTGACATTCAAAAACGCACTGAATAGAGAGGAAAGGTGAATTATCAGTTCAGACTGAACACTGATGGACTCATTTTTAAATCCTGATTTATATCTGGGAATATCCCTTTCCTGAAATGCATTCTTAGGGATTTTGATGTATTTCACAATTTAATCATTGCATTTAATGCAAAATCATGACAATATGGACATGGCAATGAGTGAATCTAATTAAACTTGATGTGTGGCTCATATTGCATATTAAAGAAAAAGTAAATAAGAAGAATACATTATATTTTGCTTTAAAACAGGGCTCCTTTTTTTTGCACTGCAACGTTATTATGTCATTTAAGAACATTTTCCCTCAAATTCTTGTTATTGTAATGGAAATATTTTACTTCTGAATTTGTCTGTAATTGGCATTATTCTAAAATATTTTAGTTTTTGTGTTGTTATATAGATTTTCTTAATATAATAACAGTAAACAAATTGCTATTATAAATTATTTTTAAAAATCCACAAAAAGGTTGTATCCTGATATACTTAACCATTTAAATAGATTTTTTATTTATTTTATTTTTTACATTAGAGAAAAGTGAATTTTAGGGGTAAATGTGATAAAAAAATTTTTTTTTAAAAAGGTAAAAAAATTTATATATATATATATATAAATATATATATATATATATATATATATATATATATATATATATATATATATATATATATATATAAAACAGTAAACAAATTACTATTATACAGATCATTTATTTTTTAAAAAAATGTTTAGATTAATTTTTTGGGTGTTTTTATACATTTTTAAATTTTGTAACAGTAGAAAATTACTGTTATACAATAAAAAAATGAGGTACAGTAAGTGCTATCCTGATGTAGTTTACCATTTAAATAATTTTTATTTATTTATTTATTTTAATAATTACAGAAAAGTGCACTTTGCAGATAAATCTGCTCAAATGTCACAAGGGTGCAAAATATTTCGACTTTCCTTAAACTTACAATCATCAACCAACCTTGTGAATTCAGTGATGGCTGATCAGCAAAAAACTTGCTAATAGTAAGTACTCAGCAAAGTCATGATCTAGCAGTGTCAAACTCCAAACAAATTGTGCTCTGACCTCAGTTCCAGAAAGAAACTCTCCAGGACAAAGCTAATAGGAAGAACTGGCAGCAAACGTAAGGAAATGAGACAATAATGGCGTTTGTGACTGTACCTGTGCAGCTGTGAGAGCCCAGACTGGACGTCAATGATTGTATCGAGTCCTGAATACTAAAGGACCCCGTCAACCTACGCTGTTCCAGCTCCATCCTTCAGAAAGTCCAACGTTTAAAGTTTCATTGAAAGAAATACAATTCTGAAATGTCCACTCGCACTTCTTTTTGATTTCCGCCTCTTTGTGATGAACCCGTTAACTGAGCTTGTCACCTTCCCTATGAGCGTGTCCTCTTGTTCTTGATCTTTTCTTCTCAGCAATGTTGCTCTTTCCCGAAAACTAAAGCAGGGCAAAGTGCCACACGCATGAAAGGCCCAACAAGTGTTTTTCTCCCCCTCCAGCTTTGCTGATCCCTCCCTTTCTCGCTCTCTCACAGAATTGAAGTCTAAAACCTAAAATCAATCATTCTCAAGGATGCATGTTATTTTCTAACAAACCTAAAGCAGTAACTATATCAGGGCTATTAACGTTAACTAAAACTAAAATCACAAAAACATGTTTTTTACGTGATATAAAATATAGACTCAATGTTAATTGAAATAAATAAAATATAAAAACTTAACTTTAATTTCATTTCTCATTTACAAAAACAACGAAAACTGAAATAAAATCAATCAAAATGACTAATAACTAATAAAAAATAAAATATCTAAATTTCTAAAACTAACTAAAATGTAAATAAAACCAGACAATAAAATTAAAAAAGTTAAAAACTTGTTCAAAATATTAACCCTCATTTTATGTTTTGATCATTTGGATCCGGAGAGGATTTTCTGATCTCATTTGACTAAAACTTCCTGAGTTTGCTCACACAGTATAGCAACTTACCCCCAAAAATGTGAACATTTTGTACTTCTTGGGGATTTTCCCCCTCCTTGTTAGACTTGTGGTGTGATCTTATTAGTCTTGTGGTGTTTTGCTTATAAATCTCTCCTTATGCCATATTATTATTTATTACCAAATCCCGGATTCAACCTTTTTAACAGCTTGTTTTATTTCAGTTAGCACAGGTTTTGTATTTCTACTAACTGATCGCAGGCCTCATTGATCCAAGGTTATGCACCTCAGTTTTTGAGTGGACATTACCAAAGTTATCACTCCAAAGATGCATAAGCTTTTATCAATGAGAGAAATACAAAACCTGTGCTACTTGAAAAAAAAAAAGACAAAAAGATTGAATTCAAGATTTCATGATTATATAGCATAACGAGAGATTTACAAGCAACTTTTCAAAAAGTTAGTCATTTAAATGAGATCACCAAAAGAGGATGTTCAGTACAACACAAGGGTTAAAAAATAACCAACAGAATTTCAGTGATACTAAATAACACTGAACTGTATTTTGTAACTAATCTATTGAGATTAGTCAGCATGATAATAACAGGTTAAGAGAAGCTCACTAGTGGAGTTAATGTCAGAGAGCTCGTTTGAATCCTGCTCTCCTTCATCAGGGTCACATGGTTCTTCTTGATTCTGGTGTTCATGCCGGTTATGGTGTCTCTCCCGGCCGTCCTGATCGTGGGAATGCCGTGACGTGTGTCTGTGATGTCTGCGCTTCCTTCTGTATTCTCGTGGCACTGGAACGCCAATATAGACAGACTCTAAAACCAAAGAATAAAAAATAGGTGAGTTTCTATTTTATAGTGTTTATGGCATAATTCACACTCCAGTATGATTCCTTTCCAGTGCATCAGTTTATTCCATTTTTTTTTTAAGTTTAGATAAGTATTTCAGTTCGTGTTATTTTAATATCATTGAGATACCATTTTTATTTTTTTCGTTAAATATCTATATAGTTTTTCTTGTTTACTTTATTTCACTTTTAACTATTTTAGCGCATCAAGTTAAACTAAACAATATATACAAAATATGTTTATAGAGATATTTTATTTTATTTCATTTAAAGTTTGTTTTATTTCCAGTAATGACATTTTTGATGATATTAGTTGTAGTCGACTATAATATATTTAACTTAATATGTGTTATATATACATGTTTATATGTGTTTCTGTGATATATTAACATTGGAAAAAAAGATTATAAATATTATTAACATAAGTGTACATGGAAAAACATTCCAACAGTAAATAATGAAATAATTTTTAGCCTATTATTAACCTTTTTGTGTCACGACTAGCTGTGTAAACAAGCATGAAGACAATCAATAAACAGTCTTTAATAATCCAAAGAGGGCAAATCCAGCAGAGGTACAGGCAATCCAAAAACAGCTACACAGAGACGAGACACACGGAGAACAGAACATAAATGTGACCCTGGACCACAAAACGAGTCTTAAGTGTAAATTTTTCGAAATTGAGATTTATACATAATCTGAAAGCTAAATAAATAAGCTTTCCATTGATGTATGGTTTTTTTGTTTATAAATATTCTGTAGGCTTATTGAATATGGTTTTGTTTGATGTATGCTTTAAATACTGAGAAAATCGCCTTTAAAGTTGTCCAAAGTGAATTCTTAGCAACGCATATTACTAATCAAAAATTAAGTTTTGATATAGTTATGGTAGGAAATTTACAAAATATCTTCATGGAACATGATCTTTACTTTACTTCAGGCATAAAAGAAAAATCGATAATTTTGACCCATACAATGTTTTTTTTCGCTATTGCTAATAATATACCCCAGCGACTTAAGACTGATTTGTGGTCCAGGGTCACAAATAGTGACGATAACGAGACAAACCTGGACATAATCAATGAGTAACCATGACAACTAACAAGGACCGTGACTCAGAGCAAAAACAAACAGAGTCCATGGTGGTGTGACATTTTGTACTCTCCAGTTTCTTTATCAAAAAGTGGTTTGTAGGTCAGGTACATCTGCCAAGATCCTCTTACCATCCTCATCCTCACTGTGTCTGCTGCGGTGACCACTTCTCCTGCTGCCATGCCAGTCATGGTCCATCCTGACAGGAAAAAAGGCAGAATAAAAGACTATGATTAAGGCAAGACACTACAGGCAAAAACACAGCTTCTTCATGTACTGATCAATCTTGAGATTTTGGCATATTTTGCATCCTTAACGTTTCATCTTTTAGACTAGTGGAAAGAAAACATCTAAAAGATACATTTAAGTGTTTATTATTATCTTTTACACTTTATCTATTTTTTGTCCATAGATTTAAATTACAATTCATATCTTTAAAGGCCGTTTTTTCTGCACTGAGACTGAAATCTCCACTTCAGCAGGACATACAACAAACTTCACAGTTTTATTTCTATCTATATTCTGAAAGGTTATCATATTGAGAATTGTGGCATACCTAAATTAATCTAATTTATATAAGATATTCTTTTTATAAAAACATGATATTTTATGATTTATGGAGTGATAAGAGAATCCAAAAACTCCCTATGCAAAAAAGAAAAAAAAGAAACTTGAACTCAATTTTTATCTGAGGTTCAGATTTCTGTTCTAGAAATTTTGGCAAATTCATGCATATTTAATTAGATAATGCCAAATTTGCATATTTAAACATAACATTTCAGAATACTTGTAATACAGAAGAAATGTATTAATGCACTGTGATTATTCAGCTGGGGAAGCATGGTGATATCTATCAACATTTTGGAGGCTTTGCATATTTTTATTTTAGCCTAATTAAAGTTAGAAAAGCACTCAACAGATTATATCACCTCAACACATCTTATTAGTGCTCATGAGTTATTTGTTTTGGTAGTTATAGCTGGCAGTGGTTTTAATGCCTTCAGCATGGTCACAGGATACGTCTCAGCGTCAGTGACCGTAAGAGGACCTGAAAGAACCCCGCGTGATGTGGCACGTGGACCTGCAGCTTCATTAGATCAATGTCTCTGTCGCTGGCGGGTAAGGAAAACCCATTTTCACTACGCACACACACACACGGCTCTCTTATGTCACACACTGTCACAGAATCGATCGATTCATACATTCAGAAGCAGCAGCCGTGGCACAGTGCTCACAACCACTAAAACTAAAACTATTAAAAACACTTCTGTTAACTAAAATAAAGCTGAAGTAAAATAAAATAAAATATTAATATTAGATAAAAGAAACAATTTAACTAAACGAAAATTAGAAATGTCGCCTTGGCCAATAATTTAAATTTAAACTGAAAATGAAAACAGAAAATATGAAAATGAAAGCAAATTCAACTTAATTCAGAATAGTAATACTGTAATAATACAATACCAAAATAGCACTGCTCACAACAAACATCTCAGAGGTTCAAATCCAACACTTTTTCCTAAATCTTCTTCCAATAACAGTGAAAAAGTTCATAAATAACTAAAATGAAACTGAAGAAATAAGTAGTCACACCCCAAATTTACAGGATTGGTCTTTTAAAGCTATTTGATATTTATATGAGGAACAGCCTGAAACTGATGTCATATTCAATGGAAATCTTGACATCTGCCAGAATTCTCCTTTCTGCACTCATGAGAGGAGCAACTATATTTGATTCATGAATAATTCATATTTTTTTCAATGATTTGTTCTTGAGTTATACACTTCAGCTTTATCAAAGCTTTGCCCAAATCTTGACAATTAACCCCCCAAAATGATATTTTTCAATGATTCTTTGGAAACTCTCGCTATTTATTTATGTTTTTTTTAATTATTTTATAGAGAAGATCTACATTAGGCCTTGGATCTACAGTAGACAGTAACTGTTTAATATTAACCAATTTTCTAAAGAAATCTCAAACTACTTTTGCAAAAACTTAGTGAAAAACCACCAGCTCTTACCTTGTTACAGAAGTGGTGTTGAGATGACCGGTGTGATGAGCATCTGTTTGTGACAGATGAGATCAGGGCTTGTTTGTCTGTACAGTATCAGAAACATAGAAAAAGCAGATCACAATGATTGTCTGTCTGTCTTGTGATTGGACGAACAGTCAAATGCTTCGGTTCATAAGCACAGCACTTAGCACAGTAAGGTGGCAGGGAAATGTGACATGAAGTTCATTAAATGACACGCACTCAGTATGCTCACTCTGAACACCTCGCTGGCTGTTTTGTAATTGACCACACTATTGTCTGACAGTTCAACATGAATCCAGGTTGACAGTGATGCAGTACTTTATCAATAGGCCTACGTGTTAAATGCATATTACAAGAAAACTGTTGCACTATATTGCACATGCACAGAACGGGTTATAATCTAGAGACTTTGGACACAC
The DNA here is from genome assembly GCF_018340385.1 of Cyprinus carpio. Taxonomy (NCBI): domain Eukaryota; kingdom Metazoa; phylum Chordata; class Actinopteri; order Cypriniformes; family Cyprinidae; genus Cyprinus; species Cyprinus carpio. The sequence continues at coordinate 16,833,197 of NC_056581.1, read as the reverse complement.
AAATATCTAAACCTACAGCTTGAGTTTCATCAAAATCAATGTACGCTGAAGTGGCATCTGCAAAGAACTACACTAACATCACAACCACAAAATGTCAATACATTTTCTCTTTCATTTTGAACATTATATCTAATGTTGTTTTGTCAACATTAGATATCTAATGTCTAACTTGTTTTAGTAAAATGTTTTGCTAGAAAAGGATGATTGTGCAAGTGAGATCTTTGATCTAAACAAAAAATTAATAAATAAATTAGTAATGAAATAAACAATAATTAATAAATTAATTAAAATAAATGAAAAAAAAAGAAAGAAAGGAAAAAAAATAGCTAAATAAACACATTTGTGTTGATATTCTGTGGCTTATATATTTTAAAGTGCCCAAAAACCCTTTGGGGCCACTGCATATTATTTCACAATTAATAGATTTTGGTGATTATAGTCATGTTTGGGATCTGTATCAATTACTGTAAATAAAAAAACACTAGAAAAATTGTTTAGTTGTTAGGAGATTATTTATTATGAGAATATGTGTTATAAATATTTTTTTTGTGTAGAATTTTTGTTTGCATAATGTTTTAAGTCAACTTTTAAATAAGCAGCTCAGCTCAGAGTGTAAATTATCCACAAGATGGCACCACAAACGCACCTGATTGCAATACCAGTTTGTCTTGTGCTTGGGCTTTTCAGATCATAATATCACAGACACATGATCATGTATCATGATATTGTTTCACTGGTCTTGCTACCTACTGTTTATGTAGTAAACTGATGTGAGGCTGTGTAGAAAACATCTACACTCCAGCTCTGAAGTGTAATTTCAGACAACAGAAAGGGAAAAAAATAAAGAATTGATATCCTTCATTTAAAAATATGTGGCATTTCTCATGTGTAGATTACTTTGAATAAAATCATCTGTTAAATGGGTGTAAAATGTAAATATAATGATCAACATAATGCTTCATCTCATTAGAACAAAAAAATCCATATCCTAATGAATATTTCATATGATGAGGAGTTTAATGAATGAATATTACTAACGAATGACAAGCAGACATCAGAGCATATGCTCTTTATAATATAAACTTGACATATGATTAACATCCTAATGCTGGAGATATTTACATATAAATAACAAGATTTAAATGTGTGATGTTTCCCCGGCTAACAAAATATGGTCCAAGAATGTTTTGCTAACATCACCATTAAGTTTTAAATGTGTTATTTCTGAATGTTTCCTCTGTTGTCACTTCAGCAAAATAAGTCATTGTTGTTCAAATATGAGGAATAGTAATAGTGATGCATGATAATCTTCAGTGGTTCTTCGCATAATTAAGATGGAGATTGAAGCAGACATGCACAGTGAAGATGGAAGGCTTGTGTTCTTGCTGTGCTGTAGACAAACTTTTCACTCTGACGGATCATAATAAATTAAAAACTTGTAAGCCTGAGATGTCCTTGTGGATAAGCAGAGGATAAGACTTCTCATCCAAATGGATGTGGGCTAGTTCTACGCTTCTTCAGAGAAGGAAGTCTCCATAAAATCCTCTCACTTGAGACATAATAATCAGGGATTTAGAGGTGAACTTAAGCCAGAGTCAGATTCACTGCATGATGAGTGCGGGATAATGAGTGTTTGGCTCTTTCGATGGCGTCTGTGAACACACTAGAGATACTTCAGGGGGATTTTTATTCTGTCAGCACACTTGCATGCTCACACCTCTGCTGTCTGCAGGTCAAACTGAGGAGATGGACGGGTTAAGACAGACCGCCAACTTCCCCAATCCATGAGCCTTATAGAAACTTATCATTTTTGTGTTTTATCTATTTAGGCTAATTCAATAATGCTTTCAGCTATCAGTAAGAGTGTAGAAAATATTGTAATATATTTAAATCCATTTCCCCCTAGAATCAGTTTTGTGGCATACCTGAAACTTTTGGCTCATCATTTCGGCTCATTTCATCCACAATCAGTGAACTGAAAGAAAGCAGGACCTGTTTAGGAGGGATCTGCCACACAGCCGAGAGCTCCATAATGAAGGCTCAATGGAAGTACAACATCTATGGGGTCCAAAAATCTGAGAGCACTAATGAAAATACATCTATTTTGCATTTTTATTTGAAATGAAATACAGTTATGTTTTCATTAGAAATTATATTTGAGAATGTTCCAAAGAGCATCTCATGCTTCAAAGAGCGACATGATTAATGTCACTAATTTACTTTTGACCTTCAAATACTACAGTCCAATTCAAAAGTTTCTTAAAAGAAGTCTCTAACTTAATACTCCGAAATATTATTATTTCAAATAATTGTTTTCTATTCAAATATATTTTAGAATGTAATTTATTCCTGTGATGCAAAGCTGAATTTCCAGCATCATTTCATGAGCCTTCAGAAATCATTCTAATATGCTGATTTGCTGCTGATGAAACATTTCTTATTATTATCAAAAATTAAAAAAAACAGTAGTGCTGGTTAATATTTTTGTGGAAACTGTGATTAATTTTTTCAAGATACTATGATTAATAAAAAAGTTCAAAAGAACAGCATTGTTTTTAATAAAGAAATCATTTGTAAATTATAAAATGTCCCATTTTTTCATAAATTTAACAAGTCCTTGCTGAATAAAAGTATTCAATTCATACTACCCAAAATTTTGAAGGGTAGCGTATCTCTTCTTTATCTGACATCACACAATTTCTTTGCTTTAAACTTTTCAAAATCTTAAAACCAGATTTTTGAATCCCAGATTTTCGATGTGGTTTCAGACTTTTCAAACTCAACTGTATTATCTCAGGCACAGTCAAAGAGAAAGGGAACATTCAAAACATGATTCCGATTCCCTAAAAGTGACAAGAAACAGTGCAATATATTTGCTTTTGTTTAAAATTAAAAGAATTAAAAATGTCATTAATGATAATCATACTTTTGAAGCCTCCATCAAAAAAGTCATTTCAGTTCCGTTTTGCTCTTCTTTCCACATTTCTAGAAATGATTATTGAAATGAATAAGTCAACAAAACCATGGCTGACTGAACACCATAATTACCCAAGTCTCATTTACATCTCGTTCATCATAAAAGTTCCCTGCTTCTCCTCCTAGCAAGTGTTGAGAGCTGCTTGTACACTGCACTTACTCATTAAGGTTTAATTAGGATTTAAATGACAACTTGATGCTGTTATGATTTCCTGGCAAATCTCTGATTGTCAGCTGTTTAGCAGGCAATTATGAAGACGCTATTAAAATACTTTTGCTTTTTAACAGCTATGCTTAGCACAGTTAGAGCATGGCAAAATAAATGAATAAAACACACTATATGTTTCTGCAACTAAGCTGAAGAAATAAATGAATAAAACACACTATATGTTTCTGCAACTAAGCTGAAGCCCCAGATAACTTGTCTGAGGTCGCCTACCACCTGATCGCCACAGCATTTTTTATTGTGTTCGGGCCATCAAAATTGTATTATTTATTGCCCCTTTATGTACGTGGCCACTGAACTGCCTGTATGTGACTGAGAAGTCCCACCGTTCCCTACACGGGGCCTGTGGCCGCGAATTCATCCTCCTGTTCTGCCTCCAGTAACTCTGGTATCTTTGTTTTGTGGTTTTTTTTTAATTTATTGTGTATGTACTGTATGTGAGTAGAATGCCAGTAATTGTATCTGTTTGTTCACTCACTGAAACAGACATTGTTGCATTGTTTGGAGCATGTACATCCAATTTCTGAATGAAATTGGAATTGACATTTCATTTCTGTAGATCACGTGTGCATAGCATCCTTTTTAACACTCACCTGGTCCTGCTGTGTCACACGTCGCCCTCGCTTGTCATGGGCTCATCAGAGATCATCCTAAAAATGAATGAATAAATCATTTTGCTAAATAAATACAGCAGCTGAGCTCTTGACACGGCCCTTAATGTGATTGAAATTTATGATGTTTGGGTCCTTTCTTTCTCGACCCAAACAAGATTCGGATGTATGTATATTAGGTATTGTTTTTATGAAACTCACCGTCTTTGATCAAGCAAATCCTTTTTTCTCTTTCCATTACTGTCACCTGATGGTTCCTTGCCACTTTTGCCTTTGGCTTGCTTAGTTGGGGTTTAAAAGATATTTATTATTTAGTTATTTTGATTTGAAAGCACTGACACCATCAGATGAGAACAATTCTTGAACTGAATAGTGTTAATATTGCCTTTTGTGTTATAGCGTAAATTGAATTTATTCATAATTGATCAGTTTGGCAACATCAACTGAAATGAATCAACACTGAACTGACTCTGAGTTAAATAATGATAGCATGGTCTTTTCAGGGCTTCCTTACAGCAGAATATGGATTTGTATCATTTGAGAATATCATTGATTCTGTTACTTTCTTGTTTAATACTGTGAAGCAGCTTTGAAACAGTATGTGTTGTATAAAGCACCGTAAAAATAAAGGTGACTTTACTTGACTTGATGGTTCTGTGAAATATATCTGTAGAGAAAATATAAAGCAGATTTTTATTATAAAACATGATTAATTAATTGCATTTAATTAAATTTCATGCAATAAGGTTTTACACATGGAACAAGTCCAAAATGTAGTTTCTTTGTAGTTATGACTGAATTTTAAGAGGAAAATTAATGTATTCTACAGTTTACAGATACAGGACGGTATGGGCTTTATTGATTATCAGTCACTCACTGCTGAAAACAATTCCTCAACAAGCACTGCTTTTCTATTTGTTGCATGCCTTCAAGGCAATTCTACCATGTGAATGAGTTTTCTGCAAAGCAGCCTCTCTGAAACTCAATTACCCTTCATGACTCCAGGGTCAAGCAGTTTCCAGGCCAAAATATTTACATATTCTTGTAGTTTAAGGTTTTCATTCTAAGACTACAGCATTATCAAAAAACACTGTATACTGCAAGAAGAAGTGTCTCACCTTTGGTGATTAAGATACTCACTTCTCTTCCTCTTCCCATCATTCTAGTGGATTACATTCTAGCGAGCAGCAGGTGACGTGTGAAATTGAATTTCCATTTCCCTGCTGTCAATTCTGATCGCTCACATTCGGCTGGACACTTGCAGCCACCAGGGAGGGACTGGACAGGTGCACAGAGTGGGACCAAAACAAAACAAATCAATGGATAAAACCTCACTGTTGATCTGATCAAGATCATTCACCCAATCAAAACACCATCTGACCATTTCAAAAGATTCCTGAATGCTTCTGACAGCACAGCATATGTTCTTGTTTTGATCCGATAACCGAACCATAAAGCATCATCACGGGTGCCACCAACAACAGTCCCAGTGTAATATAGCTATTTGAGTCATAGCCAACATTGGTTTCATTTCTATTGTTACATTTTTGGGCCACTTTCTTAATAATAAAACCATTTAGACTCTCAAAAATTGTTATAAAGAACATTACTTTAGTGAAATACAGTTACAGCAGCAGAATGTTATATTTCATACAAAAGGAAAAAAAAGATAGTTTGACAGTAGAGCATGGAATTATGGCCAATTGCTTTTATTCTGCACTCAGTCATATAATAGGCCAATGTTCCCTCTGCTGTCAAGTAAATCTTAACCTCAGGATAAGCATGCGTGCTTGACTGCATATTTCATTTGCAATGTGCTGAAGCCTATGAAGATACGTTTAAGTAATGCAATACAATGAAAAAATCAAAAGAAAAGAATGCATTACCCTCTTGAAGAATTAAAAGACCTCGAAATTTGCATAGGTCATTTAAAAGCATATTTATTGGCATGTGCAGAGGTCACTTACTAATAGGCCATTTACTAATTGAACTTTGTCTTTGTACCCATTCATGGCGATGAATTGAAACTATTTCATTTGTAGTGCTCATATATTTTTGCCTGGAAAATCAAAACAACAACAAAAAAAAACCTTTCATCTATGTCCTAATTTTTTGTCAACATTTTTCTGATGATGATTTATGACCTTTCCACACAAAACATTTGAGATGTTTTGCATGGAGAAATTGCTTGTTAACAAAAACAAACAAAAAACAAAACAAAACAAAAAAACCCTGTTCAAGTAATCATAGATTCAGCAGCCGGTCAAGGATTGTGCATTGATCCAGTCCTCACATTCCCGCCTGTGGATGTCTTGATATACAGTATGTATGCAGTGACCTTGCTGCTGGACTAAAGGTTAGTCATTAATGGCATCTGAAAATGCCACATTCAGGGGGAAAACTAACATTTTTCTCAAATAGATCAAAAATAAAAGTAACTGATTTAGCCATCAGCTGATATCATCCCGGTGCTATTTTATGTCTTAAAAGACAGAAAGAAGAGAAATAACATAAGTAGTTTTCCTTAAAAAATATAGCATACCAGATTGCATATTAGCGGATAATAACAAATTAACAAATTTTTTAGTTTTTTGGTTTGTTGTAGTGTTATGGAGAGTGGCAAAATGAAACATTGAAGAATTTATTGATTTTTTTTTATTATTTTTTGATTTTTCCCTCCAAAACAATGTCACTTCTTGGAGGATGATATTCTGAGGAACAGGGATTTTAAAAAAGACTGTCTGGATGCAAAGTGACATAGAGCACTGGAAAAACAGAAAATAAAGAAAATGTTTAGTTTCTTATGATGCAAATATGAGAAAGAAAACATGAAGAAACACTTGAAATATTTCTTAAATAATTAAAATCCACATAGATTACATTTCACCCCCCTCAATCTTCAAAATGTGAATTTATTTTATCCAATATAATTGAAGAATGCTTTAGAACACTTTATTTTAAGGTGTCCTTACTTACTATTATAATAACAATGAATTATGCATAACTACATGCAAGTAACTCCAGATATTTTTATTTGGCCTTTTGTTCTCAAAACACGTTTGAAAGTCAAACAATGACAAGTGCCAGTAAGAAGGATGCGCGTGTTCAATGGCGCGTGACTGGAAAGATGCAGCGCACGGTGTCAACCCTGGTTCGTAAATGCGCGGACACGCGAGCGCAGGAGCGCATTTGGTGAAGCGCGCAAAGTACGCGCTCGCTATTCACCCTGCCGCGTATTCAGAAGACCCTGGGGCAAGAACACTGGCATTTCATTTGCTCATTTGGACCTATTTTTTCCAACCCAACTTTAAAACAACAAAGCAAACATATTTTGCTTCTTCGCTGAAATGCCTTTTCTCTGATTTATGGATCATGGATCCTCTGTACAACACTTCGCAAAACTCAAGCGGCTACGGGACCAACGGTTCATTGGTCAATGACACGGACGTGTTCTCGAACCAGTTCGTTCAGCCGGTGTGGCAGATAGTTCTGTGGGCCATCGCGTACTGCTGTATAGTTCTGGTGTCAGTTGTTGGAAATATCACTGTCATCTGGATCATTTTTGCGCATAAGCGCATGAGGACTGTGACCAACTATTTTCTTGTGAATCTTGCGTTTGCAGAGGCTTCGATGTCGGCTTTCAATACCGTTATTAACTTTGTGTATGCAGTGCACAACGAGTGGTACTTCGGACTTGATTACTGCAGATTTCACAACTTCTTTCCAATAGCAGCTGTCTTCGCTAGTATTTACTCCATGACAGCAATAGCCCTGGACAGGTGAGCTATGGATCTTTTATGATACATGTACTATGGTATTCTTTGAAGAACCTTGGAGGTCAATGTAAATATCATTGTACATGAATATCCATGGTATGCGTCGAATTTGCCATCACTTTACAAGCATTGTCCTACCACAGCAGCTTTGGGCGTAATGCATTACCAAATAATTAGTTACTGTGAGTTACTTCTGATGTAATACTGTAGACTATAGCAATTCTATATAAAACAGGTGTGAATTGAACATTAAAGATGTACATCTAATGTCAAAATTGATGTTTTTAATGTAACATTGACCCTTTAAATACTTTGGTCAGTTCAAGAATGATTTATGGAATTTTATATTATTTATTAGAAAGAATTAAAGAGCAGTTTCCTGTCTATCCTTGTATTGTTCAAACTGGTCTAGGTATCATTTAGAAAGTAATTAATAAGTAATGCAGTACTTTTTAGAGAGAGTAATTAGTGCAGTAATCTAATTACACTGGTGAAGATGTAATTAGTAGCTAATTTATTACTTTTTCTCGAGTAATTTACCCAACACCGTACCACGGTAATATTTTGTAATCCTAATTGGGTATGAAACATACGTACATGTTCCTTTATCTCTGCTCCGTGTTCACAGTACAGATGGATGATGAAAAACACACCTCTACTGGGGCATTTCTGATTTATAGTAGTTTTTTTTTTTTTTTTGCCCCTATGGTATTTTTACTCTAAGAAAGAGGTAGTCCTATTCTTTGTAATATCATGTAAACATCACTATTCAGTACCATAGTATTGGCATCTGATACCATCACTGTACCATAGTACCACCACTTTTTGGGTGGATGGAATTGATGCAGTTCATACCTGTGTAGAAAAACGGTTAAAACTCAAAACAAAGAAAAAAGCTGCATCCTTTCTATTCTGGCTGAGAGACCCCTTGGTTGCAGGAAAACCCAACCCACTAAAAAAAAAAAAAAAAAAACTTCCACTAGTCATCTCACTCGCTCCCCAAACCAAATCAGCTGGACTAGGCAAATAATTTAAGGGCAATTCAAGTGGATGATGCTCCTTTGAGTTTGCATAAATAGCAGGTCATTGCCTTTGTTAAACTCTCCCTGCAGGTACATGGCTATCATCCACCCACTCAAGCAGCGCCTGTCGTCAGCTGAGACCAAGCTGGTGGTGGGGGTGATCTGGGCCCTGGCGCTGCTCCTGGCTTTCCCGCAGTACTATTTTTCCAGCACCGCTCAGCTGCCAGGACGAGCCGTGTGCTACATCAACTGGCCAGAGAACAGTGTGTTTGTGTGTTTTTTTAAGAAGTAGTTAGTGTAGTAAGTGGTGTTGTAGTAGTTGTTGATGTATGTGTATGTATGATGAATAAAATCAAGTGTCACATATGGCAAATACTCAGAGATAAACTGTTTTGAACAATCTAAACTGCATGTTCATTGAACAGCCTACTAGAAGAATGGCATTTGAAAATGTCTAAATGCACTGGGAACTGCACATGAACTACAGTCAAACTCAAAGCCTGAGTCGCACTTCAAAATTTGTGCAGTGTGGTGTATCTCCTCCTGCAAGGCAGCACTGCCTATTTTAGCAACAACAAAACAATGAAAAATCTGACAATGCAATTGAAAACAACATTAGAGAAACCATAGGGTGCACTCTCAATGCTATTCGGTAGAACCGGTACCAAGTATGTGGCATGGTCTGATTTATGAAATGAATATTTAAACTGTGGCTAAGTAGCAATACATCCTGTCCTGCATCTTAATCACATATTTATCAGCTACTGAATGAGTTTTGATAGAACTTCACACATGGTCCGCACTCTAATTGCTGCCAACTCCAATCCGATTCTCCAAAATCCTGCCAGTCTAATGAAATGGCTGCATAGGTGACAAGTGCCGACGGCATATGGTTATATCCATAACAGCTTAGTTGTTCATCCACGCATACAGTCAATCTTCCTAAAGGCTTTCCCCTGTCACTGAAATGCAGTGAGCATGTATAGCTTCTTCAAGTGACATAACCTGTCAAACCTCACAAATGTGACTCATATTTGACAAGAATCATTTCTTGAGGTTGTTCTTGAGCTTTTGTCTGCCCGAACTTTCTTTAAAGGTACAGATAGTCACTGAGAGACCAAATCTTGCTAACACTGGCATTCAAGATAAGCAGCTCTGATCAGTGGACACTCTTTAACTGCTGGTAGATCTTTGAGTGTGATGATGGATAGTCAGAGAGGGACAGAAACGGGAAATTGAGAGAATGCCACAATTAGATTTCTTTCACACCCACATAATTTAGCATTTTAGCCACAGAAATCTGCAGGATTTTGGCAAGTGCACTGCAGGCTTTTGTTTTCAGGCAATCACCTGTCATGTTAGCAAGATTGTCTTCTTATTTCACACCACGAAAGGCAAGAAGCATTTTTTAAATTAATCAACTGGACAATTATTCAATTACCTCTCACACATTGAGATAGTGATGAATGCTTAAAAACTCATTTGGCTCATTCTAAATAGCATGTCTGTAGGATGTTCAATCAAAACAACAGAGAAGGCGGCATTTCCATTGCTGTTTTTGCACAGTCTTGTGGGACAGGGATTCAGAACATTTGTGGTAATGCATGAAAGGCCTGCGCATATTTTCCCTCTTTACCTCTACGGTGAGGCGAGTGTCTTTCTAGATAAGCCTCGAGCTAATTAGCATGTTGAATTGCACGACGCTCCAAAAGAAAAGAGGCACTGTCACAGCGCCCGAATCCTGCGAGCATTCACAGTTCATGATTCAAAAGTTTTCCAGCGGTTATTTTTAAGTGCCAGCTAATGCGAGAAAACACACGGGACTCAGAGGTGTTGGTGTGTGGCATTCTTTTGTGTAAAAATTTGCACTCAAAATATGTCTCAACAACTTTGGGTCTATTTTCATCTTGGATTTCTTGTCTTGTTCTTGTTTGTTGGCTGCCTCCAACTACAATTCTCTATCTGGCTGTTTTCTGTCTCTTCCTCTCTCTCAGGTATTACGTCTGTGTGGTTGTGCTTATCTACTTTCTGCCTTTGCTCGTCATGGGTTGTGCTTACCTGGTGGTGGGATGTACTCTCTGGGCGAGTGAGATTCCTGGAGACTCTTCAGACCGCTACCGAGAGCAGCTAACCGCCAAACGGAAGGTCATCATCTGTAGAGTGACTCACATTAAAGCTTAAATGTCAGTTGCCTTGCTGAAAAGACCAGCTTGGATGGATAGTAACCTAGCAACATTTATCTGATGAAGTTGACCAACATCGAAGTTCTTTAAAGTGACCAACTTTGCTGGTCTTTTCAACAAGACCATGTAGGAACACAACTATTGTTTGCATTAGGTCACTAGGTAAGCGACTAATCCAGGTTTTTGCCTTACTTCAGCTCCTTCTACTTTAACTTCTGTAGGTGGTGAAGATGATGATTGTTGTTGTGTGCACCTTTGCCATTTGCTGGTTGCCCTACCATGTCTACTTCCAGTTGCACCAGTTCCTTCCCCACTTGTTTGAGGAACGGTACATCCAGCAGGTGTACTTAGGAATTATGTGGCTTGCCATGAGCTCCACCATGTACAATCCCATCATCTACTGTCTTCTCAATGACAGGTAAGGAGTTGGTTTTGGGGCAAACACTTCAGGTTTAGGGGCAAACATTTCAAAGGGTATCATGCAATCCTCTGTGCAGGTTTCGAGCTGGATTCCAGCAGGCATTCTCCTGGTGTCCTTGTGTCCCTCAAGGTTCATATGAAGGTCTGGAGCTCAAGTCCACTCGCTATCTTCAGACACAGGCCAGCTTTTACCGTGCCAGCCGGATGGAGACCACGGTATCCACAGTGATGCCGGTTGTGGAGGGGGACCTTCAGGAGAATACAAATCGACGTTCCATAGATCTTACATCTAATGGTTCTTCACAAAGCGCTTCAAAGACTGTATCAGAGTCATCCAGCTTCTATTCTAGCAACAATTTAGCTTAGGAAGGAATGTAGGAAATACTTTGAGTGTTAAAGTTCCAATCTCGTGAGAAGAAGGTCAAATGATACATGTTCCAGGGAATGTCGTAATGTGAGATACAAACCAGAACAGGTTTTTAGGCTAATGTGTGAAACCGTGATATGCATAGTATATCGGTCAACATAGTATATCGGAGCATTAATACTGTCTTTGTGTTTAGCAAAATTTTACTTCTCGAGGCAGCTGGCTAGAAATCATCCCCCTGTAAGAGTTGACCCAACAGTTTACCCAATCAGCATTTGCTCCAGGACCCAGTGGGTTTGTTTAGGAAAACCAGACCAGCTGATCCCCTTGGCAACGATCTGTCTGTCGTTACTGCTGGTTGTCGATGATACGATAGTCAGTGTGACGACGTGGAAGGTTTGCACCTGTTGTCGCATATTACTGGACTACGAAGGTGACAATGTAAAGGATTTGTCTGGAAGGGTCATGATAAATATAGCGCAGCGAGAGAGAGAAAAATGGACTTCATACTAACATAGCTACATCCATTTATATCGCTTTAATTCTCTGTTAAATCCAGAGTTTATTATTAACATGTTGTTGAGTATCAGTTGCAGCTATACTGCCTTTACAAAAAAGACCATGTTAAATACATGTTACTGGGGGTATTTTTTATTATTATTATTTTAAGTCAACCAAAACCTAGCTTTTGATTTGTGGCCACCGATTGTATTATCTTGTGTATAAACAGACATTCAGATATAGATATTCATAGATGTTGTGCATTGTAAATATAATGGCATAATGTCTATTTTGATATATGTCTAGCTATACAGCTTGTACAGATGTTCCTGCAACAACTACAGATAATTTTCAGCGTTGTCACAACCTAGATTCCAGTAAGTGCTAGTTCTACATGTTGCTTTTAATGTGACGTCCATTTTCTCGTACAGTGGCTGTTGCACATCTGTGTACAATATCGTGATGTTGTTTGGCGTGGCTTGTGCTCGCTTTACATGCCTTTTCAGCTCAAAATTGTGCAGGCTTTTGCTTTGTAGGGCAGGTGTGAGAGCTGCTTTGATGCCTGCAGAGGAACAAAAGAGCAGCGATGTTGCACCTTTTGAACTGCTCTGCAGCTGCATGCACTAGCATCTCCACCAGCGTGATATCTCAGCCCTCTTAATGGACACACGTTAAAACAGACAGAAACACAGTACTGGTTAGACTTGCTTTTACATAGTGCGACAAATAACCAGCTGCATGTTCTCATCCTTTGTTTTTTGTGTTTTTTTATTTATTTGATTTGTGTTGTATTCATTGTCACAACTGGTTTTTTGAATGCCAAATATTTTACCATAAACAAACATAATTTTTTGGGACCATAATATGAAGGTTATGCATTATATGAGGACATAAATGAGACTGAAGTAGTCCATGCCTGTTAGATTTGAGATCTAGATGGTAGGTATGCTCTAAAAGTTAAGCTGATTTAGTTTTTAGCAGATACACATTTCAAATCTACAGTCTTTCTTTCTCTAGAATACAGACCCAAAATATTCAGCAGGGCCATCAAAAAAATTTTTGTCCAAACAAACACTCTCTTAAATGAGAATGTCCTCTCTAATATCAACACTCACCGACTTTGGCAATAAGAAGCAAAAATCATAGTTTCAAAACACACAACCTTTGAGCTAAAAAGATACTGCATGTCTCATTCCAACTTCCTGTTACAATTTGAAGTACATCATCAATGGATAAAAAATTGTATGTTTAATAATTTCCTGAGATTTCAACCAGAGTTCTACCAAAGCTGTTCAGAAAAGCTGCTGGCACCAGAAACATTAGAGACCACAACACTCAGAAAAAGTTGTCAAAGTGGTCCAACAATAAAGTTTTTAGTCGTGTAGATTACACTCAGCACTGAAATTATTCTGATTTATGTACACATGATGTAAATTGTTCATGTAAATGACTTGCGCATAAAATTCAGCTTTTGATTGTCTGTATAAAATACTTGAGAGTGTAAGAGCTTTAAATTTATAGCCTTACACTATTAATAGTAGACTGAAATGGAGGAAACATTACTGTGTACTTTGAGGCTTGGCATTGCTTGATTATATTCTGCAAATGTAAATTTGAAATGGCTCTTGTTTGCCTCTCTGCTTTGCTCAATAAAAATTATACCATTACCATATTCAGATGCAATATATTTTTAAAGGAAGTATTAATTCCAAACTTAAAATAACTTTTGCAGCCTCTGAAATTTCTTTTTTTTTTCTGGTGATGTAGCCAAGCAAATATGAAATGGTTAAATTCCCCACTTAAACTAAAAAACAGTCATTCCTCATGTTAGAGAAAGAAGGTGATAGCACAAAACTGAGACAAATGGTCAGATATCATGGTCATTTGTCTCACATTCGTCTCAGCCCTGAATGAACCAATGTGAAAGGGTCTGAGAAAATGTAGAGAAGATAAATTAAACATTCAAGGCTGCGACAGTAACTGTTCTAGCAGCGGTGCTGAAATCTCTACATCCAGACAAACTTCTGTGAACACGTTTTTGTCAGCCTGAAGCAGTAATATATCCTTTTGTTACCTTCTATCTCTTGAAAACTGAAACCCCCTCACACCTTTCTGAATGAGTAAAATTAGCAAGCCACAGCACTGCAATGGGATAGATGCTTAGACTGTGTCAAATCAAAGTTCCTGAGCATTTTTCATTTTTCAGCTTAAAAGCTCCCTGTCCAGAGACAAACAGGAACTGTGCTTTACTTCAGACCGGTTCTATTTTTAAAACCATTACTTCTAATAGTACACCAGGCTGTTCAGACAACTATAAGAACACCCTGCCAAGCTTGAGCAGTACTCTCAATGGTCCTGTTCACTAGGGACAAAATGAAATCTGTTGGGTCCAACATTATCAAGATGTGCTGCGTGCTCTGACAAGATGTCTGGCATCGGCCTCCATCAACTGTTATGCCTTTCTCTTCTTTATACAGCAAATATTACGGAAGTGAATTGTATCAAGCTTACTTTTAATTTAGTGAACTTTTTCATTAGCATGAAAAGACCAAGCAACATTCCTCAAAAAAATCTGCCTGCCAAATTTGCTCAAAAAGTTGCCCAGTGTATCATCAGCCTACTCTAGACTAGGGAGCAACAAATAGGGATTAAGAACAATTGTTAAATTTTTAATTAAGTTTTTTTTTTAGGAAATTTTTTTTTGATTCAAAAACATATATTTTAAAAATGTTAAAATGTTAACATAAGTGTATTTACATATAATTAATATATTAAAAAATTTCTTTATTTTATTTTATTTTATTTTTTTTTTATATTTAGGTTTTCTACACAAAAATAATTTTTTTGTTTAATATGTTTACCGATAATTATCTGCTATTTGATGTGCAAAAAAAGCTGGAAATTAAAAAACAAACAAAAATACTTATTGCTGAGCCACATAGGCAGAAAAAAATGTGCAAAACCAGTACCTTCAGAGGTACAACTTGTATCCTCAAAAGGACAACTTTGTACCTTATGTAACCCTGAATGTGCATATTAGTAGTATTAAGTACCCTTAAGGTACTACTACGAAACTTTTAGGAGTAAATAAGGTACAAGGATGTCCATTTTAAGTACTTGCCTAGTGAAAAGCTGCTGTTGTACCCCTAAAAATTTTTAGAGTGTATTTAGAGTGTATTGTATACATTTTGGCCCATTGTTCACCCTTTGAATTCCAAACATATGATAGAGAACACTAAAGTCCTCATGTTCTCATTTTCAGACCCATTCTCCATCCTTGTATCAAAGGACAGAATATGATTTACCTTGAAAGGATCTTTGAGCTTCACTCATTTGACGAGAGCGGCTCCCTGGGACCTGTTGCACACAGGGAGTTGTGTTAATTTAAGTCTTGATATAATGAGATGCTACAGTGACATCTTCAGCTGAAGTGCGAGGCGGGGCTCAGCTTGTCTTTGATAACCTGTCATTCAATCTTTTGAATGGCTAAATGGGTTTTAATGAAATGCTTTATGGAGTCCACGCAGATATATCAAAGAATGCCTCTTTAATAAATGATTAATCACAGCATCCCAAGCCATCTGCGTAGAATAATTATAATTATACATACTAGCCTAGATATTCCCTGATTGATGAGGCTGCATTTGCAATACTCAATTAATAGAGAATCACAGAACTCAGGGAGATACAAGAGAAGTGCATTAAAATGCTTCATCTTCCTCTTCATCATCCTCTTTCCATACTTGGAGCAAAACAAATGGCCTAAACACAGTAATGGACAAAAGAGCAGTTACACTCAATGCACTATTGATGTGTTATGCTGAATTTTAGTGAGCTGTAATCCTCTTAGTGAATGATATCTATGTATGGCCTTGAGTATCTAAATTGCCTCAGTGACAATCCAGCAGACACAAAAGTAAAATTCCCATTCATTTTCTCCATTGAGAAATTGATTTTTTTTTTTTTAGCAATAAACTATGAACCTTTCAGGGCAGACTCGGGTTGTTAAGAGATTAAATATGCTTCTGTAAAAGCCCCAATCCCAAGTCAATGTGATTTCTAAATTAAATATATAAATAACTAATTGTTTTATTTGGAATAGAAATATAAGAATAAGAGTAGTTATTTTTTGAGTAGATAGACGGCTCAAATGAAGCATAACAAATGAGGCAATCGATTTTTGCTTACATATTTACTGTACATATATGTGAATGTTTTGCAATATATTTAAAATATATTAGTTTTATACATGTTATTGATGCCTTAAATTTGCTTCATGTGAGGAGTTGTTATAGTCTAGTATGTTTTCGCTTCAAATCAAAGTTTGTAATGTAGTGATCTATCTCAGAGCATCCTGTATTCGTTTTTGGCTTTAAACACTTTCTAAGTAAAAAAAAACAAAAAAAAACATTTAAAATAATTTTTTTAATGATTGTTCATGAGAAACTGCAGTGGCAAGTATTGGGTCTCATCTGCTTGTTTAATGACACTACTCGAAACAATGCTGCAGTCAATAATCAATATGGGTGAATGAAACATGCTAATCTTAATCAAAAGATCATAATCAATATTTTTCTCATATTTTTTCACAAGGCTTATATAGCAAGATGGTGCATATGGTCCCATAAATGAAAAATATGATAGATGGAGAGTGGCATCACAAACAATTAAAGTAAAATAAAAAGCAAGAATAGCACCTGATGTTACCAGTCCAGAATATGTCTGGGTCATATGGGTAAATGTGCTTATTGTCATGAATAAACACAATAAGCTTATTTTCATTGTGACAATTTTAAAAATTAATCTTATTTATTTTATAAATTATCATGTATTTATACAATACTGTAATGTTTTTTTAAAAACATATCATGCTTACATAGGCTGCATTTGTTTTAACAAAAATACAGTAAAACAGTAATACTAAGAAATATTATTATAATTTAAGATAACTGTTTTTTTATTGGACTATTTTTAAATGTATTTTTTTCCTGTGATCATATCTGAATTTTCAGCATCATTACTCCAGTCTTCAGTGTCACATGATCCTTCAGAAATCATTCTAATATGCTGATTTGCTGCTCAAGAAACATTTATTATTACTATTATCAATGTTGAACAATATTGCTTAATATTTTAACAATTATACGTTTTTATAGGATTCTTTGATAAACAGAAAGTTAATGCATGCTTGCTGAAAAAAAGTATTAATTTCTTAAATATAAAAAAAAAAAAAATCACACACCCCAAACCGTACAACGTACATATTTTCCTTATTTTAGGATATTTTTTTTTTATTTAGGATGGAATGTGACCTGGACATGTTTCCTTGAGCTTCACCCATCATCATATTCTGCATCAGCATTAATATTCTGTGTCTACCCCCTGCTATAATTTCACACCAGACTTTGTTCACGCCTGGGTTCCAGACATCAAAGATGTTGGAAGGGTAGCTACAATTACATCTAGGTTTGATGTTTCTTGAAGGGATGACCTGCACCCAGCCACCCACCCTTTGGACGTCAAACCTACTCACTCCAGCAGGGAGGTAAACAGCAGCCAAAGTATCACCAGACACAACAGGAATACAAACAGCAAATTGTTTAGGTGAACTACATATACTCCAAGGCATGGAAAACAAATTAAATGGAGACAAACCAAATGTTTCCTTTCCATTACGTTTGATGGACACAAACAACTGCCGTCCACAAATAGAAAAATCTATGGACTGGCCAGAACCCAACGGAGCTCATTACATATTTGAAGCGTTTTCTCTTTGCATTCAGCTCTTGAAGAACTGCTGTCTGAGTCACCATATCTGGTTCAGTGTTGTTCTGGCTGTTTCTTAATTGCCTTGTCAAACTGAGGAGACTGAGGTTAAATCCAAGAAATATAAATCTCTACACTACCCACAAAGTGACAAACCACCACAACAGAGGGTTGTTTAAAGGAATAGTTCAAACATAAATTAAAATTTGCTGAAAATGTACTCACCCTCACATCATCCAAGATGTAGATTCGTTTGTTTCTTGATCAGAACAGATTTGGAGAAATGCAGCACTACATCACTTGCTCACCAATGGATGATCTGCAGTGAATGGGTGCCGTCAGAATGAGAGTCCAAACAGCTGATAAAAACATTACAATAATCCACAAGTAATCCACATCACTCCAGTCCATCAATGAATGCCTTAAACATTGAACAGCTGTGTGTTTGTAAGAAACAAATCCATAATTAAGGTATTTTAACTTCAAACTGTCACTTCTGACCAAAATACTAGTCCATATCTATAGTAAAGCTTCCTCCAATGCAAAAGTCCATCTCCTGTTGTTGGCTCAAAACAAAAGCCACCTACACATTTGTTTAGAACTGTTTTGGACTGTTAAGGTTTGTAATGGTGCTTGATCTGTGCAGATTTCTCTCCTGATTCAGATGAAACTTTTTTTTACTGGAGGAAGCTTTATTATGGATTATGAATTTGTATTTTAGTCAGAAGCAATTGTTTGAAGCTAAAAACGTCTTGATGGATTTGTTTCTTACAAACATGCTGCTTTTCACTTCACAAGAAATTAACTGATGGACTGCAGTGTTGTGGATTACTTGTGGATTATTGTGATTTTTTTATCAGCTGTTTGGACTCTCATTCTGACGGCACCCATTCACTGCAGAGGATCCAATGGTGAGCAAGTGATGTAATGCTACATTTCTCCAAATATGTTCTAATGAAGAAACAAACTCGTCTTCATCTTGGATTGCCAGATTTTTGGCAAATTTTCATTGTTGGGTAGTTGAAGTATTCCTTTAATCATTTATTTGAGATATATATGATTAAAGTGTTTAATAAAGCTCTATATTTCACATGCAAAACAGCTTTGTGGCTATGACAGTAGCGAGGGTCAAGGAAACACAGAAATGTGAGTCCCCTCAGGATATGTGATTGAAGCGCGGAAAAGGTCACGTCTACACGATTGAATCACCGTCAAACAGACTGCCTTTTCTCTTTCTTCTTTCTTTCAAATGTTGAAGGAGTCCTGATGACCTGCATTAATAAAGTGTTAACCCTCATGTTCTGTTTGGGATCTGGGAGACCCCAAGGACCTTTAGATACATCAAAACACATACTTAACACGGACGCATCACGTTGACACTTATTGACTTTTGCTAATCTTATGAGAACTTATTCTAAGCCAAATTTCAACTTGCTTTAAAAGTCATCCAAGAAAATAACATTATTTTGTGTTGTTTGTGTTGTGAGATGGCAGGTGGAATTGGGGGAGGGACTCTCTCACTCTAGAAAGCATTTTATTTGATTAAAAATGGACACATAGATGGCCAAATAGATTTATATTAAAATAGATATCTGCTAAATTACTATTTTGTCAACTTAGCAAAACAAAGCATGCAATTTGGTGCAGTTGCTGATATTTATATGCTCAAAAAGTAACATGAAATTGTGACATTACAGCTTGTAATGTGCATCTGTTACATTTTTATGACAATATAGCACAAAATTACTTACACAAAATGCATATAAAATATTTGCCAATGTTACCAAATGTTTGCTACAGTTGCCAATCTATAGCTCTCAATAATATGTCTTAGTAAGAAAATATTTAAAAGCTTAGTTTTATGATCAAAGCTCTGTAGTTTTTGTAGTGAGGCCAAAATATATAATACAGTGCAACGCAATACAATGAATATTAAGAGATGTGCAAAAGCCTGATGATGTATCTTATTTGATACTCACATTTTAACATGATTTATCAAAAAATAAAATAAAATAAATAAAAATGCAAGTATGGATAGTTACGTAAATCTACAGTAAGCTGATTCAGTCCAGTAAATGTTCTTGAAATATTACTAACAATATAAGTTATTCTTACACGTATAGGTTAGAAAGACATAGCTACTATTAAAGAAATTAAAGAAAAAAATGTATTCTGAAATTACTAAGTATATCGAAGCGTTCTCTGGGACCCCAAACAAAGACATTTAATCTGAACAAACCATTTAGCGTTGTCAGTATGTAATGTTATTTTACACAATGTAAAAACTCACGTCAGGAACGGTCTTCTCTTCGTTTGTCAACACAACTGCGGCCACACATTTGCCAGGATTTGTGTATTTCTTCATCACCGTTCTGTTCTGCTAGTATTACACAAATGGTGTTCAAAAAGCACCAAAAAAGTCAAATGATAAGCAATTAAAGATCCGTAGCTCAACACAAACTGTACTGTTTGTCACGCGCTGCCATCTAGCGGCGGTAAAAAGAACTTCACTCTCGTTACTGTAACGGGAATAAGTTTTATTTGTAAAATACAAAAAATTATAAATAATAGTATTTGCTGTGCTGCCTTCATGTTGATTTTAATAAAACAAAAGTGCCTGGACAGTACGATTCGATATTATATATATAATATAAATAAAAAAATAATTAATTTAATTTTATTGTGATGATCATTCTTGCCAATAAGAATTATGAAGTAGGCCTAAATCAGTCAGACAAGTTAGCTTAATAAAACTTATTAGGGGAATGTGATTCATTTTTAGCCAGGATATACTGTACATAAAGACTATTTTTGATTTTACTTTGGCATGAGATAAGTTTAAAACACCTCCATGTTTGCATTCAATGGATAATGTTTTATTATTTGATTTGTCTAGTTTTTACAGCTTTTTATAGACCTTAACAGTTTTATTTGATTTGTAAAGTTTTTTATTGGACTTATGAGTTTTTATTTGATTTGTAGAATGTATCATGGACTTTTGTCCATGTATTGTTTGAAGTTTGATTTATGAGAATAGAGAATTAATTAAAACAAACCACAAAGAGATTTTGAGAGATTTTTTTTTTAATTTTATGTATATATGAAAATTTCATTTTATTTTGATAAGCAATCAAGAGAATGCAAACACAATGACACATTTAAGAATATTTTACATCAATTACATACAAGTGCTTTTACAGACAGAATACAGGAAACATGCGTTGAGAAATGTGTGCTGGCTTAGCATCCCAAGTATTAAATTTGAAAGTGTCAAAAACTAACTTTTTAAAATTTTGTATTGACCCCGCACAGCACTTTTGACCCAAACAAAAAACACAAATAAAACGGACTCACTCATACTTGGTAATCCACATCAAATCCCCTTCAGCACACAGAATAGTCTGTACTAAAACCAGTTCATTCATTCAACCCCAATATTTAAAAAATGAGTTTTATTTGTTATTATGAAAGTAGGCGGTGATGTGGATAATGGCTTTAGCTTGTTGGGCTCTGAAGTAATGGGGTCTTTTCACTAGCTGAGCTGGACGGATCCACATCTGTGTAGGGTTGACCAACCATCCTACTTTTTACCTGCTGGTGAAAAGACGACCGAGTTAGTACAACAGCAAAACAACGAGCAAAAGTCCCACTAAAAACACTTTAGAAATAACTATAAAAACTTCACCTTTATGTGACATTTTATTTTTACAAAATTAATAAATAAAATTAAAAATAAAAGAAAAAATTGGTTAATTATAACTCTTAATTGATGCTTTTTGTTTGATGAATTTTATCAAGTCTTGATTTGGCACAACAAAAGCAAAATAAATTTTTTTTTGTAAATAAAATAAAATAAAATAAAATAAAATAATAATAAAGAAAAAGAATAAAAATAAAACAAAACAAACCAACCAAACAATAAATATATAAATAAATAAATAAATAAAAATCTAACCATTCAGGAACTGGCAAGTGCTTTTATTGAAAATATCTGTATAAATAAATTAAATAAAATAAGAACTCTACAATTTCTTTTTCAGAAAATGCTCTACACATGCTTACAAATCAGCACTCAATTTGTTCTCCATGAGGCCGACAAACCCACAAACACTGTTTCCCTTTAAATGTACATTTTTTCTAACTTTGTCACACCCACACAGAAAAAAAATTAAATGTTGTGCAGATAGAAAACAAGTGAAGAAAGCCATTTGATTGAATTCTAGTCAATAAGAAATAACTGCAGTGCTAATAATATAATACTATTTTGTAAGTCGAATAAAAAACAAAATAATGAATAAAAAAAAATCCTTGCATGACATTTTTTCTCTTTTTTTTTTTTAAATAAGCTTCTCATAAATTGTCTTGGTAAAGAATGGCACAGTTAACACTGCACTGTAAAAATGTTTCCACAGGTAACCTAAAAATGTGCTTAATTGTTTTTATTGCAAAACTTCTTGTTTTCAGAAATATGATTTACAGTATTATCTTCAAGTTACATCAAGGGCCAAACTGGTGCAAGTGCATGATGCAACCACTTGTGTATGCTGTAAAGGTCTGGCATAAGAGATGTTTTTGCTCAGGTTGCCAAATTTTCCACCCAATAGAGTAAGGTTTAGAGAAACAATAAAGAAACATATTAGAAATTGCCCGAAATGTTCTGATGAGTTATGACGGACTGATCAGTGAAGCAGATGAAATGAATTAATGTAATGTAATGAAGACATTTCAATATGCTTGTGTGACTCCAAAAACGTCCCACCTGCAGAAGAAGTGTTTGAGAAGAGGCATGTGTGAACCAAAAACCCACCTGTCGTTCATGCAATATTTTTCAGCCTGCGTCTCACTGGTCGGGTTGTGTTTTGTATCTTTTACGCTTTCCTAAAAGAATAACCAGACCTCATTGAACATCGGGTGGCCAGGGACACACTGATTTGGAGCCAGCGGACTTCAAGTTGATTATTGGACACAGTGACACTACTGAGATCATCACAGCGGACAAAAACTGAAGGGATTTTTGAACGGCCCGTAGTGTTTGTGTGCAGCAATGCATGCATGATGTTTGTAAGTGATTGATTGGGGCGGGAGCATGCAAGATGAACATGATCGTGCAGTGGTTAAATCACATGCTTTGAAATCTGATTATCGCATTATTATAATAAAACTTATCAGTCTGGGATCATTTCTCTCTGGCTGTTCATTTTTTCAAAGCAACAACATGACTTTAAGTATGATCAGGCTTTGCTTATTTAAAGGAACAGTTCACCCAAAAATGAAAATTTGCTAAAAATGTATTCACCTTCAGGCCATTGAAGATGTAGATGAATTTGTTTCTTCATCAGAATGGATTTGGAGAAACTTTATAATTACATCACTTGCTCACCAATGAATCCTCTGCAGTGAATGGGTGCCGTCAGACTGAGAGTCCAAAAGGGTGATAAAAAATTCACAATAATCCACACCACTTCAGTCCATCAGTTAACATCTTGTGAAGTGAAAAGCAGCATGTTTGTAAGAAACAAAACCATCAAGACATTTTTAACTTCAAACCCATTGCGTCCATCTTTAACAATATAATATTGCTGTCTCTAATGAAAAAGTGGGCTTGTTTGAATCTAAAGTGAAATCTGCACAGATCAAGTACATTTTACAAGCAAAAACAGTCCAAAACAGATCTAAACGTACAGTATATGTTGGTGGATTTTGATGCAAGACTACAACAGAGGATGGACTTTTTCAATGGAGGAAGCTTTATTATGGATTACAGACTTGAAATTTGTCCAGAAGTGATAGTATAAAGATTAAATGCCTCAATGATGGATTTGTTTCTTACAAACATGCAGCTTTTCTCTTCACAAGACATTAACTGATGGACTGGAGTGGTGTGGATTATTGTGATGTTTTTATCAGCTGTTTGGACTCTCATTCTGACGGCACCCATTCACTGCAGAGGATCCATTGGTGAGCAAGTGATGTAATGCTAAATTTCTCCAAATCTGTTCCAACAGAGAAACAGACTCATCTACACCTAGAATGGCCTGCGGGTGAGTACTTTTTCAAATTTTAATTTTTGGGTGAATTTTTCCTTTAAAACATCTTTTGATTGTTTAAAGTGTCATTTAAAGTCTAGAAATTTGCAAAATGACATGCATATACACATTTTTGATTGTAATTCTCACTGTAATCTCTATTTTTGAATATGCATATATAAATAGTTGGTGCTGACCCCTTGTGAGAGAGAAACTGATGTCTTTTTCACGGCTTTCTGTAAAACAAACCATGCAAAAGTTGCACTTTAAACCATACAGAGTGTTAAAGTGGGGTAATAAAAAAAAACATATATATTAAAAGTGCTTCTGGGTTCTTATGCTTAACTTTTACCTACTCCGACTCAATCTCTCACATATCGCACATTCACTCACACAATCATACACGCTCTGAAGCAAAATATATTATTAGTAAAACACTCAAAACATGCAAAAGAAGTGCAGTAAGCCATGTACCTTGTCACTGACGTATAACACCACGGCCCCCAAAATGCCTGCGAGTCCGAGACCGATGAAGATGTACTGCATGTACTCCATGACCATGGGCAGCACCACCAGATTGGTGCGGAACGTGTTGAGAACGGGACCATCAATGTAGCCGCTCTGAGAAAGATGAAGAAAATGGAGAGATTTCAACATTATCTTTCTTTATTTATATAGTGCTTTGTACAATACAGAATCACAGTAATAAACAACAGTATTAATGCAGTTCTGCCAGGACCACTATCGTCACAATGATTAACATTTATACAGTTTGGATTTGGCGGTATGGTTCTGTTCTGGGCAAAAAAACCTCCCTTCCCAACCATGCAGCCTGTCATGAATGAGCAGTGAGAGCAGCAATACTGTCCTGTACTGTTTCATGTGCAGGAATGGCCATTTTTACTGCTTGATTAATAAAAGCATCATTGTGCAAAACTTCATGTGCTTGTCATCTCCTAATTAGGTCCCGAAATAGACAAATATTAAGTCTGCTTTTTACAACAGCTTGTGACCGATAATTGCGCACATCAACCTGTTCACTTTATTTAGCGTTTTTTGATTTAATTCTGATTTAAACCAAAAAGTGTCTACAAAATACATTAGTCATTATACAGCTCAATTTAGCTTGGTACTCAATAGTGTCAGTGTTGTAAAACTGATAAAATGACTGAATATTAAGGGTCTTTTAAACCCTAAATAAACTCCATATGGTTATTTCTCAAATGGAAAAAATGACTCCAAATGGAAAAATGCTGTATTTTGGCACATTTCAGCCATTTTAACATTTGTTTGGGAACTTTTTATTTAGACATCACGAGATATTTTGTGCCGTTGGTTCTTTTTGTAACTCACTCTTACCTCTTCAAACCAGATCATGGGCATCACCACTTCAGCTATTTTTCCTGTTTCTCTGAAACAAGCAAACCCACACCACACATAGAAATGAGTCACTGTACAGAACAGAGCTGTAGTCAAAAACAAACACGTTTCACAACCGCTGACCTCAGAACAGACACAGATATTTGTGACTGTTGACCTACTGTATTTATGTTGTACTTACGTGATGCCAAACACACTCTTGATGAGCAGGTTGAGCTGCAGCCGAATGGAAACGTTCATTGGCACTCCAGTCTCCTGTAATACAAAGATTTCAATGAAAACACATTCCAACAGATTTGACACCGATCGGATTAAAATATCTTTAAACTTGAAGTATTACTTGAGTAGTGATTTAGCCAAAATCCTTTTTCAGTCATTCCTTTTATAAACTTGACACATAATAGAATAGAAGAAATAGAATATACGCTTCTGATGAATGAGTAAATAAACTAAAATATCCATAAATGTCTCTTAGAATCCCTGAAATCCAAGTCTGGATGAAGATTAAATGTAAAAGTATCATTTAAACATTTTGCCTGGAATCCAAATGTTATTTATGGCTGAATTTTTCTTCACACACATTTTTTCAGAAATTAATCGTGATTCCCACCTATTCTTTTTCATATTTCATATTCAATCTTCAAATTAATGTACAAACAAAGACAGTATATTTTTAATATTTGTGGCATCTTTTTTTCTTCTTCATTATTGAAGGCCAGTATGTATCACTGATACTAATACTACCGATGTCTCTATAAAATTGCCCCCCCACCCAATATTTAACCATTGACTAGCCATTCAACATTACAGCATAAATGAGAGCAATCAATCTGAACATTTATTAGACTTCTAATTTATGTGAACAATCTTCACATAAACCCATTATAATAAATGTCATATTTAGCTACAAGTGCCCTTCAGCAAGAAGGAAATATACAGAAATTGAATACAATTATCAAACACTAAATTTTTAATTAAATATAGTTGAATCCTTAAAGCTATAAAAATGATTGATTTCCTCTTTTTTCTTTTGATGTTTGATGAACAGACATTGTGGGATGCCGCAGAGGGCAAGTGATGTAACCGGTCTTGCGGCTTAAAACCAGTGACACTGTCAGCGCCGACTATCGGAGCAAGCCTACTTTAGAGTAATGGGTTTGATTCCCAGGGTACACACATACTAATACAGTTTATAGCTTCAAAATGTTTTGGATTAAAGTTGCATTTTATTTAAGATTACTTTTTCCAATATACAATCACATAACTTTAACAAGGAGATGCTATGCATCAAATATTTCTTCCCAAAAAGGCTAAAAACACTACAAACAAAGTTTGTTATGACTCAGCCAAGACAGAATTCTGAAAAATAATAGAAAAAAAATGTGCTGAATTGATTAGACGCAGTAAAAGAAGTTAAACAGAACTAAACTGCACTGCTCTCCATTGAATCCATTATTATGAGGATGTAGATTCAATGAAGGCCTAGTTCTGAACTATGAGAGAGCAAAGATGCATTTGCTTCTGCAGAAAACACTGAATCCAAAGAGCTTTTGTGACAACTTAGTAATGGATCCGAGCATCCAAACACTCTGGAGCTAATAGGGTTTCATGCCGTCAATTCATCCCAGATGTTCAAACCAAGCCGCGGCTGTTTGCATCTCCCGCAGCACTTTCAGAAAAATATATTTTTCATTGACGACAAACGCAATCATGAAGACAGATGAAGGCAGAACAACAAGATAACCATTGAGTTTTGCAACCGGACAAATAGCTGGCCAAGAAGTGTGTCAGGATTGTGCAATTCTGTTCAGTTTAGCAATATAACGCTGCGTCTGTATCTCCAGCTAATCAGAAGTCATAAAGCGGAGTTTGTCTTATCAAACTACATGTGTGGCAAAAGGCACCACGGATGCAGACATCAGGAGTTTCACATCTAACACCAGCAATGTGATCAATGCTCACTACTACCAAATTAAATTAGCTAACCAACTAAAATCAAAATTGCAAATGGCAGACTTCCAGCTATGTTTAACCCTCTATAAACCACAGCACTACTGAATTAAACACAAAGGCTTAAATCTAAAATATGTAATCAGAAAACCTTTCGTCAGTCATTGATCATGTAAAAAGACCATACCTTTAGAATCTTAATATGTAAATTTTATTTATATAGCACATTTTAACATAGCAAAGCTATCCAAAGTGCTTAACACTGTAAAATAAAATTAAAAGAGAAAAGGAAAGCACAGAAAAGAAGCAATAACACAACAATGAAGTGAAATTAAAATGCTAAGGAGAAAAGATCAATTAAAAATGGTAATGGAAGGTGCTAGGCGGCAGTTTAGAGGCAACTGGTTCCACAGACTGAAAAGGATCTATCACTCTTAGTTTTCAAATGGGAATGAGGGGCTGATAAAAGAGCTCTGTCAGCAGATCTTAAAAATCTGGTATATGATAAAGGGTAAATATGATCTTTAAGATAAGATGGAACTTGATTGTTAAGAGCTTTTAAAACAAACAACAGAATCTTAAACTGAACTCCGGAAGCCAGTGAAGAGAAGCTAAAATTGGAGTGACATGGTCATATTTCTTTGCCCCAGTCAGCAGCCTTGCAGCTGCATTTTGTACCAACTGGAGGTGTGAAAGATGACTGAGGAAGACCTGAGTACAGTGAATTACAGTAATCTAAACGTGAGGTAATAAAAGCATGAATAACCTTCTCCAAATCTTGAAAAGACAAAAATAATTTAAGTTTGGAGATGACCCGTAATTGATAAAAACTGTTCCTAACAACATAATTAATTTGTTTGGACAAACATAATTCTGAGTCTATGATAACCCCCAGGTTTCCAACCTGTGAGGAAATGGAGGTGAAAAGATTGCCCAACTCCTCAATAATATCCAATCGCATTTTTTGGGGACCAAAAACTATAATTTCTATTTTGTTCTCATTGAGTTGGAGAAAGTTATTTGATAACCATTTTTTAATATCTGAGATACATTCCAGCAATGGTTGAATGGAATCACCAACTTTGAGCAGGAGGTATAACTGTGTATCATCAGCATATAAATGGAAAGAAACCTTGTGCTTCCTGATAATATCCCCCAGAGGGGCGCATATATAAGTTAAAAAGAAGCGGTCCCAGAAAAGAGCCCTGGGGTACTCCACTAATAATTGGGTCAGATGATGAGGAAAACTTGCCTAACTCTACAAAAAAGACCTGTCTTTGAGATATGAGCTGGACCATCGTACGGCTGTGCCCCTGATACTGATCAGATGTTCTAAACGGACTTGTTTATAATGGGTCATTAAGTTGCTGAAAGCTATACAAACATCATAAAGGTCACAGTGCCCCTCATTTCCAATTAGCTTATCAGATTTTGTAATGGTTTAATGGCAGTAATGAAAAATGTAATCTCATTATCAAACCAGTGACAAAGCTGAAACACTGATTTTCATAACAACCACAAGCATGCAATCTTAGTTATGTCACAATTAAAGGAAGTGTGGACACCGAACACAGCAACGGGCAAAATCTGCTGGTAAATCTTTTAAAGCTAAATAAAAGCAGATGTTTATGCAACAAATTTAGATAAAAGATATAAGGATCAATTTCACATTCATGGCCAATTTCAGAGATAATGACATTAGGTTTTATGAGCCATGCCAACTGATAATCAATAACCTTGAGAGATAAGTTTCAAACTTGCTCAGTCACCAGACGAGAAAGAAACATACCCTCAGTTGTTATTCGTTTGCCTTCCTGAAGTAAAAATTATGTAACAAATATTGGTTTTTTTTTTTAATTTTGTTAAGAATTATTATAAAAGTAAAAAAAAAAAAAAAAAAAAGGATAACTACACATTATCCTTTAATGTATATAAACATATAAACAATAATAATGCTACATGTTACAGTATGTGTTTCTGTGTGCCTGGTTTTCTTACCGGGTGGATATCAATGAAAAGCCCATGTTCATCTTCATTTGGGCTCAATCCATTGACAGTGTCCAAAAGAACGGGATCAGCCTCAAAAAAGTGTGGATGGGAGATGTACACAGGGGAATCTGTGACAGGAGGGAAAAAAAGAAAGAAAAAATGTGAATGAAATAAAATTTAATAAAATAAATTAAAATAATAATACTACATAAAATAAATTAAAGAAGTGAAAAGATGAAAATGGTGAAAGAAAAAAAAATACAGAAAAGCAAAAAAAAAATAAAGCAAAATAAAAAAGAAAAAGAAAAGAGAGGAAAAAAGAAAAAGAAAATAAAGGAAAAAAATTGCAAAGTAAATAAAGGAAAGAAATGAAAACTAGAGAAGAAAGCAAAAGAGTGAAAAAGAAACATACTAGAGACTCACTGTGTCTGCAGGTGCTGACGTTGAGAAGGCCGGACTGTCGACAAGGACAGAAGCCTTCATTGGGAGGATAATCTGAACCGTTGGCAAAAAGAGTCTTTGGGGCCACGAAGCGGTACACGGGAATCCCGCGTGACACGCCTGGCCTTTGGTACACCAGCTCCATGGACCTGAGTTTAGACAATTGGCACAGAACAAGCACTTAAAAACCGTAGAGTCATTAAAAGCTTACTATCTTATAGAGGGTATAAGTGTGGGTGTTTACCTGCATGCATCAGGGCTGTAGAAGGGCATCGTCGACTGTTTAGTCATGAACGGAGGCCACATTTGACCCGCTGTACCATTGATCATGTTACACTGTTCAGAACTCCAGTAATCCACCTGCACAGATTAAACAAAGATCCTTTGCATATAGCATGATATCACTATCTTTATGCAACATCAAGAAGTCTGTTCTCCTACACTGGCAGCATCAAATCCAAGACAGCTTTTAGTAACTTAAATGGAACAATCAACAGCAACTCACAAATATCACTCTGCATGAGAGAATCAACAGGCACTTTTTTTTAATGCTCACTTGCTGCTATGCTAACAGCATGATACTCTGAAGAAAATAAATAACGTAAACAAATACTGATTAAAAGTCCATTTTTAATATTAAACAATTTTTTTTAATCTTCACTGACACTGAGGATTAGAGTTATGATGCTGAAAATTCAGCTTTTCCATAACAGAAATAAATTAAAATGTTAGTTTTGTTTTTCTGTAAATTAATTTTATCAATTAAATGCAGATTTGTTGAGATTGAGAGATTTTTAAATGTCATTTTTACAAACTTTAAAATCATGTGATTTTTACTTTTTTGTTTTTTAAATTGTGTAAAATGTACATACATTGCATGTGTAAATACTAGCTTAAATTACATATTCATTGCATATAGTATTTTATTAAATATGTTTCTTTGTGAAACAATTTGACATTGCTAACACTGCTGCCCACTACAACCCTTCTGGCAATGCAACATATGCAGCGTATACTTACATTGCAATATAACCCTGCATTCTGACACATTTTGAGAATGCAAGGTGTAAGTTTCTGCCTGGCCCTGGTATGCTGTCTATATAGGCAGCTAACTAATGTTTTGGAAAAGAGCTAGTGTTTTTTTTGTTTCATGATGGTCTCAAAAAAACATTTGGCTTACGCTTTTCAGGCCATTCCAAGAGTCCACCATATGAACTTTCCGGATGTCATCTTGACCAGTGAAGATAGTGAACTGTCCAGTGTTGGAGTTGTTAAACTATATATGGAGCAAAACAAAACAAGAAAATCAATGAGGCTAAAAAACATAAAACGAATAATCATCACCGCTGACGAAGCTCCTGTAACAAAACACAGAAAACACCCACCTCAGCAAATAAGCCAAACTTCCCACTGGTTGGGAGCATTCCAGGGAGGTAATTGTTCAGGAAGTCCACCAACTTGCTGTCATAGCCCCACATGAGTTCTCCAACTGGCTTTGTCAAGAAAGGTCCCTCGTTGAAGGTCTTGAACGTCCTGCTTAGCAGCAAGCGTACACGCAAGGGCATGTTCTCCATCATTACTGATGCGCCCTGAAACCGTGAATTAAAAACCAAGGTGTTACAGTTCTTTCAATTGCTTTTCATAATGGGTTATAAATATACAGTCCTGAAATCTCACCAGCACTAGCATGTTAGGGATGGTGACCATGTCGGATTCATCTCCCACAGACATGCTCTCCTCAAAGAAATACTGCCGATATTCCTTATAAGAGACTGTGTGGTTGTTATGGAATGTGATATTGTCCTTCCAGCGGTTTTCTTAAACAGATATGAGTCAC
Organism: Cyprinus carpio; assembly: GCF_018340385.1. Taxonomy (NCBI): domain Eukaryota; kingdom Metazoa; phylum Chordata; class Actinopteri; order Cypriniformes; family Cyprinidae; genus Cyprinus; species Cyprinus carpio. Next base: position 16,801,726 of record NC_056581.1, on the reverse strand, counting down.
GTCAACACATACAAATACAACTTTTTTAAATACATTCTGTCTGGTTTAAAATAGTTTTACCAAAAAAAAAAGAAAAAAAAAAGGCACCACAATTCTTACCGGTACACATACGGCCCCCTCTGTACCACCGTGGGCTTTTCTCCATCTAAGGTTTCATTAGGATTGACAATATCAAAGAAATATACAGACATAAAGAAGGGAACTGGGATGTCCTTCCACATAGTGTAGGAGAGTCCGTTGTTCGGGTTAATCTCTATATTCTGTGAAGATATGATGTAAAGCTGGTTAGTGGCCAGAGTGTGAAATAATGCATTTAAAATAGCTTAATTTAAAACCTCATCTTTATATTTAATTATTGAATGCAGATGTATGGCTTTTTGAGGGACAACATGGAATATTTGTAATTTTAAAAAGAATATGACAACACACACAAAAATAATAATAATAATAATAATTGATTCAAAGCAATTTTTGATGTTTTATAAAGTGTTTTTGAAATGTGCATCAAGGCTGTATTTATTTGATCAAGTTACAATAAAAACAGTAATATTGTGAAATATTATTAGAAATTAAAAGAACCATTTTCTATGTTAATATATTTTATACTGTAATTTATTCCTGTGATTAAAAGCTGGATTTTCAGCATCATTATCCCAGTCTACATGATCCTTCAGAAATAATTCGAATATGCTGATTTGCTGCTCAAGAAACATTTCTGATTATTATCTATGGTGAAAAGTTCTTAATATTTTTGTAGAAACTGTAAAAGTAAAAAACGGTATGAGCTGCAAGTGACACAAAGGTAAAATACAAGATACGTCCCTGAAATAGCATTTACAAAATGCATAATTCTAAAATTTAAAACAATACATAAATTAAAAATAAAACAAAACTTACACTAAAAGAATGAAACAAAGGTGTCATTATCAGTGCGGCTGATTACGCACACATTTGACAATCTACGACTACCACAACTATTTTACTTAGGCCTTTATTATTATCTATTGTCTATTATTAATATAGGCTAACTTGGTTATTAAGTTAGATAACTTAATGGTCGTTCCTATTTATGTATTTTTTAATGCACAAGACAACTACAGAAAGTCATATCGAGCTCAGTTCAAGGCTTGTCGACACTAAAGCACGCATTTTTTTGACTTTATGTTATTTTAAAATGCAAATATGTTTAATCAGAGCGTTTTGTGCACCTGTCAGATGTATGACTTACCTTCACTATTTGATCGTCTATTATAATAGGTCCGACAAACACCAGCACAGTCCCGAATAAAACCGCCAAACCTCCCAGAACTATAAAAGCGATTGATAAAGTAGATTTAGACACCGCCATCCTTATTTTCACACAGTTCACTTCACAAACAAACGCGGAGCTTTGAGACAATGAAGTGATTTCCTCTGGAAAGAGCGAGCAAACTAACAGACTATCACTTAGCCTCTACGAGATAAAGCCATAAAACTCTGACCATTGAGTTATTAATGCTCTGCTGACTTTATAATCGTGTACATTAGAGCTGGTGAGTGATGTTAAAGTCCGGCTCTCTTGCAGGTTTTATAGCTCTCTTGCGGATTGATTATGTTTACGATGCTCAAAGCGTCACCTATAAACCAGAGACTTCTGGGTAATGTAGTTACACACGCCTCCCACAATGAAGGATATGAAACTATTTAGAAAATCTTATCTATTAAGTTACTTTATTTTGTTTGCAAAGTTTACAATATGTACATACAATGGCCCGAAAACGTATTTGGACTCCTAATAGAGCTATAGATTTGAGAAAAATCTAACTTAATTAAAATGAAATGCAACTAAGCATATATTTGTGCATAATTAGAATACAATGAACCGATTTTTTAACTAAAAGGAAAATTAAAAGGCATCACATTCGCATGTTTTTGATGTCAAATGCTGTGCATTGAATCAAATACTGTATTAAAAATGTTATTCTTCTGTTCTTTATGCATTTAGAATATTGTCCTATTCATGTTAATATATTTGCATAGTGTTGTTTATGCAGTTAACACAGTAATTTGTCATTTGAATAAGTAATTAGATTTTTAATATTTTCTTATTAGTGCTGTCAAATGATTAATCACGATTAATCACATCCAAAATAAAAGTTTTGTTTAGATAATATATGTGTATACTTATTATGTATATATAAATACACACACATGCATGTTTATATTTAAGAAGAATATGTTATGTTTATATAATAAATATATTTATATATAATATAAATTATAAGAATATAAATATATAAATGTATATACATGTAAATATTTTCTAAATATATAATTTATGTGTGTGTATTTATATATACATAATAAATATACCCTGTACACATACATATATTATGTAAACAAAACTTTTATTTTGGATGTGATTAATCGTGATTAATCATTTGACAGCCCTATTTCTTATATAAATAAATGTGATGTCCAAAATACAATATAAGGTCTGAAGCAAAAGCATGCAAAAACATTTTATTATATAAGTGTTATTGTATCTTTATAGGATAAGTATTTGCCACTGATAACTCATATGAATGCATCACAATGGCTTATCTAGAGCCTGCGGTGACAGCTATTTTTCTTTGTGAAATGAAAAGTGAGTTTTGAGGTAGATGACCTGGCAGGGTTTGACACTTTTCAGATTTCAGAGTGAAAATCATATTCAAAATTACATTTAAACATTCTATTTCAACATGAAATTAAGCACAACAAAGTATACTGCTTTAATCTCTTCAGTGGTATTCAGGGATCTATATATTTAAAGAGGAAGGGTAAAACATGTGCAGAGGATACGGAACACTCTTTATCCTTTTAAGACCTATATTATGCTTTTCAAAACATTAAATTATCAGACTGTTTAATAAAAATTTTATTAAAGCAATAGGAACAATAAGACAGTGAATGCCCATAGTTTTGCTAACAACAATGGGACGTCCAAATCTGGGAGGTTGACTAATAAAACCATTCACACTTTAAAAAGGAGTTTCATGTTTCAGTTGCTTATAGGATTCTCTTGGAGTGCCAGAGCAAATCTTACATCAATCAATCCTTCCTCCAGTGTGTACATGAAGCCAAAATCGTCACCTGTTTGACATTTTATATGAAATGCCAGTCAGTGTGAAGGCAAAACATCAAAATAACTTTTTAAAGAGGCCATTCATCTAATTTTTGATTCCAAATCCAAACTGGAAACCTAGTGAAAGAAACAAGCAAATTTGCTCAAACTTTTTGGGCCTTTATGGGCATGAGAAATATAAGCAACAAATTATGAATGATATTTACTGGTGCATAGAAATGTATCTGCGTGAAAGACATTTCATTCAGAAAACACATGACACTGTGACATTGCAGAAAACTAGCGACTAAATGTAATTAACTGCTGACAGTGTTAAATTTAGAAACAATTTAGTTCCAGTCACACTGATATATACTAAGTTCATTTAAATGTTTTAATTAAAAGATCCATTAGTCTCAGCACAGCAGGTTAAAAACATTTAATTTCAAATCAGATGGATCTCATGACTTCAGGGTGAGATAAAGGCCACTCCAAAAATAAGAGCATTAAAAGGGGTCGCATGCTTTCCACAAAACTTCTAGTGGCTTGTTTATTAACTGCAATCCAACACAGAAAAACTAGTTAAAGCTGTAAAGATTTTACCTCCAAAATTTCACCTTTAAAGGTGTTACTTGCCAATTCTACATAACTTTTATTCCAGTGTAATTTTTCCAGCATGAAACGCAACTTCTAGCATATGAGATACTTCCATAAATACAATAGTCCACATTTGAAGTGGATCAAAAAAAAAAAAAAAAAAAAAAAAAAATATTTAAAAGCTGTCATAAGACAAGAACCGATATTGTTTTGGTTTTAGGAAAACTTTGGTTTTGATTCACTTAAAATGTAGACTACCGTACTATAAAGTGCATGAGAAATTCAACTTATCTTTAGATCTTTGACTTTCAAACAAGTGAAAAAAAAAAAACAATTACATACAAAAACCTTTAAATTCCTTATTGTAAATTTTAAGTGACAATTGTGTGAATGATTTCAGAGATGAGACAAAACAAGAGAATCAGGAATGCCAGAACTTTATTGAATGATTAAGAGGGAACAAAGGATACTGGAATTGGTCTGATAACTTTCAAGACCTACATAGTAAACATCATGGTTAGATTAATTGCCTCCACGGAGACGCAGGACGAGATGGAGGGTGGATTCTTTCTGGATGTTGTAGTCAGACAGTGTGCGTCCATCTTCCAACTGTTTGCCAGCGAAGATCAGACGCTGCTGGTCAGGAGGAATGCCTTCCTTATCCTGGATCTTGGCCTTCACGTTCTCAATGGTGTCGCTGGGCTCAACCTCAAGAGTGATGGTTTTACCAGTCAAGGTCTTCACAAAGATCTGCATGCCTCCCCTGAGGCGGAGCACCAAGTGAAGGGTGGACTCCTTCTGGATGTTGTAATCGGACAGTGTGCGTCCATCTTCCAACTGTTTGCCGGCGAAGATCAGACGCTGCTGGTCAGGAGGAATGCCTTCCTTGTCCTGGATCTTGGCCTTCACGTTCTCAATGGTGTCACTGGGCTCAACCTCAAGAGTGATGGTCTTGCCAGTCAGCGTCTTGACGAAGATTTGCATACCACCTCTCAGACGGAGCACCAAGTGAAGGGTGGACTCCTTCTGGATGTTGTAATCGGACAGTGTGCGTCCATCTTCCAGCTGCTTGCCGGCAAAGATCAGACGCTGCTGGTCAGGAGGAATGCCTTCCTTATCCTGGATCTTGGCCTTCACGTTCTCAATGGTGTCGCTGGGCTCAACCTCGAGGGTGATGGTTTTACCAGTCAAGGTCTTCACAAAGATCTGCATGCCTCCCCTGAGGCGGAGCACCAAGTGAAGGGTGGACTCCTTCTGGATGTTGTAATCGGACAGTGTGCGTCCATCTTCCAGCTGCTTGCCGGCGAAGATCAGACGCTGCTGATCAGGAGGAATGCCTTCCTTGTCTTGGATCTTGGCCTTCACGTTCTCAATGGTGTCACTAGGCTCAACCTCAAGAGTGATGGTCTTGCCAGTCAGCGTCTTGACGAAGATTTGCATACCACCTCTCAGACGGAGCACCAAGTGGAGGGTGGACTCCTTCTGGATGTTGTAGTCAGACAGCGTGCGCCCATCTTCCAGCTGCTTTCCAGCGAAGATCAGACGCTGCTGATCAGGAGGAATGCCTTCCTTGTCTTGGATCTTGGCCTTCACGTTCTCAATGGTGTCGCTGGGCTCAACCTCGAGGGTGATGGTTTTACCAGTCAAGGTTTTCACAAAGATCTGCATGCCTCCCCTGAGGCGGAGCACCAAGTGAAGGGTGGACTCCTTCTGGATGTTGTAATCGGACAGTGTGCGCCCATCTTCCAGCTGCTTTCCAGCGAAGATCAGACGCTGCTGATCAGGAGGAATGCCTTCCTTGTCTTGGATCTTGGCCTTCACGTTCTCAATGGTGTCGCTGGGCTCAACCTCAAGGGTGATGGTTTTTCCAGTCAGCGTCTTGACAAAGATCTGCATACCACCTCTCAGACGGAGCACCAGATGGAGGGTGGACTCTTTTTGGATGTTGTAGTCAGACAGTGTGCGTCCATCTTCCAACTGCTTGCCGGCAAAGATCAGACGCTGCTGGTCAGGAGGAATGCCTTCCTTGTCTTGAATTTTAGCTTTGACATTCTCAATGGTGTCGCTGGGCTCAACCTCGAGGGTGATGGTCTTACCAGTCAGCGTCTTCACAAAGATCTGCATCTTTAGGCTAGAAAAAGATATTCAAACTAATTAACATCAATGTGCTAAAAAACTAAGAGTACAGGTTCATTTAGTATAGACAGACAAGCCTAAGAATTCTCTAGAAGCTTCCTCAAAAGAAAGCGAAACAAAACAAGGTTTGAGAGCAAACGCCATCACTACTGCTGACACAGCTGAGAGGCAGGGCGTAACGAAAGCGGGCGACTGAAAACAAAATGGCGAATTTTGCCACAGAAAATGGCCAGAAAACAATAACAATGTAACAAAAACATTAATAACCACAGATAAATAACTATTAATGGGTTATATTTCGACCAGGTACGTTAAAGGACGTGCCGATTGCTGACAGAAGTTGAAAAAAAATACGCAGATGAATTGATATTCATCGACCTCACCGCGCTGTTTCGCGGTATAATTCGCCGCCAAAATCGCAAACGAGCACAAAACATATATAAAATACATCGAGGTATAATACTTTAATATTCATCCACGTGAAATTACAAAAATATTCAGATTTAGTCCTCAGATACAACCAGGCCGGCTAGCATAAAAGCTAACGCGTTAGCCTATTCAAAAATACACGTTTATATAATTCCACAAACGCTTCAAGTCAAATAAAATACTGTTTTTAAGTAGCGATATATATCTGGCGTCGTGTGTGTACGTTTTACTTCATACTTACAAACAAATGTTCTTTTCTGGAAGAGTGCGAAATGGGTACTTCTTTATCCTCTCGTCAGCGGAGCGAATCTAACGGCGCAAAACAAAGGGTCCAGCTATTTATACAGAACGCGCTGTATCCTTCCGCCGCTTCGCCCGACGCACTATTTAAACAATTGCAGACATTCGATTTGAAAACCTGATTTTGTGGGAAGCATTAACATATGCGCTATGTTGAAGATAAAGAAAGACAAATTTTATAAATTAGTTTTGTGGACGTAAAACAGATATATATGTTTATTTGGTGCGTTCGTGGGGGGTTGGGGACAGGCGTAGTGATATGATGCACTGCACAGGGTTGGCTCTGAATGTTTCGAGATAAAAATAATGACACAAATAGGATTCGAAATAACACATTGCTCGATTTGTATGAATATTTTTATTGAAATTATACACTTTTGGAAACCCTGAGGGAAAACAATGCGTTTTGGCCCAGAAAAAGGGCTCAATTTAATAGCTAGGTCAAAAAAATGCATGCAGGCACCTAGCAACAACATTCAGTGAGACACCAAGCGCTACATTACACTCTTCTCACTTCCCAAAACAAGACAAAAAACCGCAATGTTCAGGAAGTCCAGTGTAATTGAATTATGGTAAGCTTTGTTCGATAAACAAAGCAAAAAATAGTCGTCTGAGAGCATCAGGAAGTAAAAATGTTGATCACTGTCCAGTGTTTAATGTCCTTCCTGAGACTATCAGTCTATTGCATTACAACATTTTGGTACATCATAAGATTTAGTCTCATTATTAGTATAATGGATTCTGGCAACGTCGAAATCAGACCCCAGGAACCACAGCTAATATATAATGATGGTCCTTTCAGGTTGCTGTGTCTGTATGGTGGTGAAGTTATCCAAAGCTGAACTGGAGCACATGCTGCAACCAATGACTCTGTTCAGATTCTACCTTCTTTAGAAACTATCTTTGGAGATACCTGTCAAAACAAGAAATGATTTCAAAATGCATATAGTTTATTCAAAACAAAGTGTAAAGACATAATGCAACCTATAATCATAGTAGGCCTATATATTCTTACAGGGTGCCCACAGAACGTGTCATTTCATTAGATGACAAAACACCAAATAAAGTGGCATCTGCAAATAAATAAATTTCTAAAACCAACTTCTGCTATTTTTGCAATGACATTTCATTTCCCTAGTTCATGTTAACATGTTCTGCTAATGTTTGACTACCAGAAATCACTCAAAATAATATTAAATCTTTTGCTGAATCATTTCAAACATCTATTTGTGAACTGTTTAACTTGAAATATGTGCTTGTGCTGTCTTTCTTTCAAATAAATTACATTTGAACTCAATTAAATTAAGACATTTCTGTGTTTTTAACTTTTTTTGGCCAAAAGTATGTTTAACCCTGTAAAGCCTGTCATATGAAATAATTGTCAGAAAATCGTTTGTTTTAAAGGAACAGTTTATTGAAATAATTTTTTTAAAAAAATGTGCATATTCACTTTTTGTTGAGTATCATATTTGTTACAATTGGCTTTTATGGCTCATATAGTATGATATAGAAGAATATGGAGCTTTTATTCAGAACCCCAAACTGAGCAAAAATATGAAATTTGTTGCAGTTGCTAATACTTACAAGGCCAAAAAGAAAACTACCAGTAAATTTTCTGTGAAACCTTAAACATTTCCTTCAATCCTCAAACACTACACAATGCAATGCACACTGTAATTCAAAATAGAGGGAAAACACCTTTTAACACATATTCATTGTAACATGGTCCATTGAGAAATATTTTTAATGTCTTAGAGTGTAACAATATAGCAGACCACTGCATTGTCACTCTCTTGAAATATTACTAACAATAGAAAAGTTATACTTATGTTTACTATTTCACAGCTAAAACACTTGTGTACCACAACCTGAAGGGGAAAGCTTTTAGAAATGACCTTTTACTTGCTAAACAAGTATAAACTATCAATCAGATGTTTATACTATTTTTTTTCAGCAAAGTTTGATTGTGTTGATAACTTAGAGACCTTAGAAATATATGTATCAAATATGATACACTAGGCTTTAAAAACGTAAAAGCACTCACTTGTACCGATCTTTTCAGTCTCATGGGAGTTTTAAAATCTCCTCTCAGTACCTAGGAAAGACATGGAAAACTGGATATTATGACTGAATAACTAGCAACTCTGATTCTTGAGTTGCACTGAATGAAATGAAATGAAATGTATGTCATATTCTGTTTTAAAATATACCCTTTCAGTATTGTTGATCACTTCCGGATCTGGTTGACCATAGTCTGGTGGATTGGCTTTGGGGTTGTAGCCCAGCCTGCGCAGCATTGGTGCGATGTTCTCCATGTCCTGCTGGACGTCTGCTGGGATATGGCCTACCCAGCGTGTGAGGGCTTCCAGGTTAACTGGTTTGATCACCTGATCCGTGGAGCGTTCACTTCTTAAAAAAACAAAGTGAAAAGCGAGGTTCGTCAGGGAAACAGTGGAAGGCCGGCACCCAAGACATTAAAGGGATAGTTCACCTGAAAATGAAAATACTCTCATCATTTATTCACCCTCAGGTTGTCCCAAAGCTGTATGAATTTCTTTCAGCTTTGAACACAAAAGAAGATATTTTGAAGAACCAAACATTTGATGGTAGCCATTGACTTCCATAGTATACTGTTGAATGTTGCCACTGCAGTTGGGTACCATCAACTGTTTGTCTACCAAGAATCTTCAAAATATCAAAATATGTTTTGATGGTGGAAGTTGACTTTAATGGTTTGGTTATAGTTGTTGGTGTGTAAATGATGATAGAAATTTCATTTTTGGGTGAACTATCTCTTTAAATGTAATTTCGCCCTACCGAGACAGTGATACTCCTCCAGGCTGCCCGATGGCCTCCTCATGGTGAAGCACCCCTTCGTGCCACGGTGATTTTAGAAAGCGCAGCACACGCCCCATAGTGGCTCGTGGCTGCAGCACCAGATCCTCATAGCGAACGGTCATACAGCGACTCCGGCCTACTGCCATACACTGGGAGAGCATGACTTCGATTGCATTGCTCCATTTAGTCAGACAGTCCCTGTAGCTAGACAGGTTGAAGCCAGCGATAGTCACTCGTCTGGAGATCATAGAGTGCACAGACGCCCGGCCGTCTCTGAGCATTAGCAGGAATTTAGAGCTGAAAGGACAGATGATGGCATAAGGAGTGAGACAGAAAGACTGAAATGTCATGAAAAAAGCTAGAAATTAAAATATTTTGCTGGTATTGCTTTATGCAGCACAAAACATTACCTTTGTTTTAGACATATTTCCATTTGAAGAGCAATGCACTCTTAAATATATTTGAAAATCTTCATGGAAATGATCAAAAAATACATTAAGAACTGTAAATATTATTACAATTTAAAAATACCCATTTTGTATTTTAATTTATTTTAACATTTAGTTTATTCCTGTGATGGAAAACTGAATTTTCAACATCATTACTCCAGTCTTCAGTGTCACATGATTATTCAGAAATCCTTCTAATATGCTGATTTGCTGCTCAAGAAACTCCATGTAAAATAAATAAGCGTTTACATATTATTCAGAAGTACTACAAATGTCTTTGTGTAAAACTTTCAAATCAAATCAAATCAAATAAAAACAACACTATAGACTGTATCAGCAACTAGATTTTTTATTTTTTTTCTATGAAAACATGTTGGCCCTCATGATAGAACTCAGTTCATGTAAAATAAATAAGTGTAAATACATTTTCCAGAAGGACTACTATTGTCTTTGTGTAAAACCTTTATACAAAACAAAACAAAAAAATAAATTAAAATAATAAATGAAATCCCTGAATGCACCTCTAAAAAGGAGATATCTTACTTGGGGAAAATGTATGACAGATAAACTGCACTCTTCAGTGTAAAGGGGTCTTTATTGCACAGCAGTGGTGCTGGATCCCCGTGCCGTGCGATGATCTCCAGCAGGAATGCTCTCGTCGCAGCGTCCAGCAACTCTTGACTGATTCCCTCGTCCTCCAGCGCCCATCGTTCCTCCGTCTGCCTCCCCCAGCCCTGCCGTAGAGACAGTATCCTGGGGATCACCCGCGTCTCCTCCCCACAACGGATGTCAGGGTGGGCATCTAGCATGGCACGCATCAAGGTGGTCCCTGATCGTGGAACCCCACCCACAAACACCATCGGTGTGTTCTGGTTATACCGGTACTGTGTCTGGTTCGAGTTTTGAACCCGTATAGACACCATATGAGTTCTGGGAACCTCTCCAGGGCATGTTAGCACCTCATATAGAGTCCTAGTAAGCGTACAAGCTCCGAAAAGCGTTAGCAGGAGTACAACTGACCGTTTAACTGACAGCCGCATCACGCCAACACAGAAGTGACTGTACTTCCTCTGTTGACTACTTCTGCAAATGTTTCGTTGATAATTTCGTTGATGAGTGTCTTACAAAGCTTTTTAATTCATCAGATCTTATCTTTGAATTACGTAACATTCTTTAGAAATCACTTTTTTGCATATTAAGAAAGTGAAAGTTGTTTATGCCACATGCATGACATGCACAGGAAATACAGGCTACAGTTAGAGCTGAAAAAAATATATCGCACTGTTAAAGTGATATGAAAAGAGTTGCATTAAACACAAACTCATTAAGGAAATGATTAACTGACCTTCACACGGCAAACAATGAACGTGGCATGATCTCCAGGCTCAGTGCTCTGTGGTGAAGTCAAATGGGCAGAAAGCACAAAGAGGAAGTGGACGTAGTTTAAAAACATTCAGACTATCAGTTCATATCTTTCGTGACAGCCACAACCAGTGGCTTCTGCTTTTCCTGTGTCTCTGCTCAGTTTTTGCTGAACGATTCTTTGGTAACGTGTATAAAAATGTGCAAATTTGATAGTAATGCACCCGTTTAACAGAGAATTGTTTTCAAAAGAAGATAAAACAATCAAAGGAAATGGGTGGACTGAGAAACGAGATAACATGCGAAACTTTCACTGTAAATGTGACTCTTGCGTGTAAGTTGAAGGCTAGGTGTTTCCACTCCATATTGTGTGGACATAAGGAAATGTTTTTGCATACATTTGCATTTGCTTCTGATTTATGGGGACCTTTTCTCTGGAAAAACAAATGAAAAGCAGTAGACTATGTACAGTCACTACAGATTAAAATAAAATGATTTGAAAAACTTTTAAGCACAAGGTCCAGACTTTTTTTTTATTTTTATTATTATTCTGACAAAGTCAGCATTGTGAGATATAAACTCAGACTTTTTCTAGTGATTTTGAAATTTTTTTGTTTGCGGCACAGAATAAAAAGTAAAGTTTATATCTCACAATTCAGACTTCTCAAAATGGTGAATTTATGTCTCAAGTTAATATAAACTACCAATTATGAGCTACTACTATAAACTCACATTTGGGAGTTTAATTTATTTAAGAATTGAGAAAAAAATCAGAACTGTAAAAAAAAATTACTCAGGATTATGGGGGGAAAGGTCTGAATTATCGTACAGACTCATAATTGTGAATCTGTACAAATATACCCTTTTAGGTTTTTTTTATTTTTTATTTTGTCTCGTGTGGAAATAAGCTTCCATCGTGGACTCTAGCAAAAGTCTCCATATTAAAGAAATGTATTTATAAATTTTCTTTCCAGTGGGCAGAATTTGCCACAGATTTATCAGTGGAGCATAAATATTCTATTAATAAAAATAAAAAAAGTTAACAGAACACAATAAATTAAGGGGGAAAAGTAATACAAAAGTAAATTCAGGACTGAATTTAATTAAAAATAAATTGTATTGGTTTTATCAAGTCATACAGTATGTTCCTTTATTTATTTTCCTTTATTTTAAATTTTAAATAGGTCCGTATCTCCACATCTGTCAGATCTCTTTTCAAATAAATCAGGACACATCAGTGTTAGAAAAGATTTTTATTTTTCACATCTCTTTAGAGAAATTAGTTACATTTTTTTTTCTTGATCTCCAAAATGAAGTATTCATTAATCAGCAGAGAACATTTCACATATACTTCAAAATAAATACATCATCTGCTCTCTGCTGCAGTAGCACATCACTTGCAGGGGAAAAAATACTACTTTAAAACCTGCACTACAAACTGCTCTAAGTACAAAGACTTAAAAATGACAGCAGGCAGGACGGGCCACAGACAGACACAGGACGGTGCCACCACCACCCCTTCGTATCGGAGCAAAGGGGTTACGAACTCCAGGGTTAAACTGTCCTGTACGTCGCGGTATTGAGGCGAAAGAACACTGTGCAAACTCTTCACTTGTTATTTTCCACGTGCTCTTAATGTCACACACAGACACACACACACGCGCATGTTTGTGAATAGCAGAATGAGAACCTCCGGCTGTGAGCACAAACGTGTCGAATCACATGTTGTAAAACCACAGTAACATCTACTGGCCAAACGATCTCAGCACCGGTACTTCCTGTTTCACAGCCCCGTTCCCTTCACGCCCCTCTCTGTCCTCTGAAGGTTGGGGAGGTGGGGAGAGTGGAGTTGTCAGGATCTATTTACATCACTTCCTGTAAGCACTGGAGCAGTACGGGACGTGTCTGTGGGCCTCTTCATATGGACACCTCATATTCTCTTGTGTCCTGTACAACATAAACATAAGAATTACAGGCATTACGGAGGATCTTCTACTGTGTGATCATGAAATAAACACTTGTAGCTGCTACAGTGTCACTAAAGTGCTCTAGGTGATTTCCAAGACCTTGTTAGGTAGTTCAGGATGGTTGCTAGGTGGTTGCTAGGGTGTTTTGAGTGTATTCTAGAGATTTTCTAAATGCAGTTGCTAGGATGATCTGGTAGGTTTCCAGGGGCCGGATGCATAAAAGGTTAAGATTAGTCTTAAAAGTTAGTCAGCTAATTTTTTAAGACTCTTTAAGACTGGTCATAATTTTTTTTAATTCAGTTACATAAAAATGTTGATTAGTCTGAGTTGAATCCAAAAATAAGACTGGTTACCCTTTGGCTAACTGCTAGTTGGTCAGACTAGTTCTTAAGACACTGTCTTAACATAGAGACTAAGTTTATGCAACTGGGCCCAGGGTTGTGCTATGTAGTTTCCAAGAGGTTCTGGCTTGTTGCTAGGGAGTTACAAGGTGGTTGCTAGGGTGTTTTCAGTGTTTTCAGTTGCTAGGGTTATCTGGGTGGTTTCCAGGGTGTCATTATGTAGTTTCCTAGAGGTTCTGGCTTGTTGCTAGGGAGTTACAAGGTGGTTGCTAGGGTGTTTTCAGTGTTTTCAGTTGCTAGGGTTATCTGGGTGGGTTTCCAGGGTGTCATTATGTAGTTTCCTAGAGGTTCTGGCTTGTTGCTAGGGAGTTACTAGGTGGTTGCTAGGGTGTTTTCAGTGTTTTCAGCTGCTAGGGTTATCTGGGTGGTTTCCAGGGTGTCATTATGTAGTTTCCTAGAGGTTCTGGCTTGTTGCTAGGGAGTTACTAGGTGGTTGCTAGGGTGTTTTCAGTGTTTTCAGTTGCTAGGGTTATCTGGGTGGTTTCCAGGGTGTCATTATGTAGTTTCCTAGAGGTTCTGGCTTGTTGCTAGGGAGTTACTAGGTGGTTGCTAGGGTGTTTTCAGTGTTTTCAGTTGCTAGGGTTATCTGGGTGGTTTCCAGGGTGTCATTATGTAGTTTCCTAGAGGTTCTGGCTTGTTGCTAGGGAGTTACTAGGTGGTTGCTAGGGTGTTTTCAGTGTTTTCAGTTGCTAGGGTTATCTGGGTGGTTTCCAGGGTGTCATTATGTAGTTTCCTAGAGGTTCTGGCTTGTTGCTAGGGAGTTACTAGGTGGTTGCTAGGGTGTTTTCAGTGTTTTCAGTTGCTAGGGTTATCTGGGTGGTTTCCAGGGTGTCATTATGTAGTTTCCTAGAGGTTCTGGCTTGTTGCTAGGGAGTTACTAGGTGGTTGCTAGGGTGTTTTCAGTGTTTTCAGTTGCTAGGGTTATCTGGGTGGTTTCCAGGGTGTCATTATGTAGTTTCCAATAGGTTCTGGCTTGTTGCTAGGGAGTTACTAGGTGGTTGCTAGGGTGTTTTCAGTTGCTAGGGTTATCTGGGTGGTTTCCAGGGTGTCATTATGTAGTTTCCAAGAGGTTATAAAGGTATAAGGTATAAAGTGAAGTAAATAAAGTGAAGTGTAGTGACATACAGCCAAGTATGGTGACCCATACTCAGAATAGGTGCTCTGCATTTAACCCATCCAAAGTACACACACACAGCAGTGAACACACACACCGTGAACACACACCCGGAGCAGTGGCCAGCCATTTATTTGGCAGCACCAGGGGAGCAGTTGGGGGTTCAGTACCTTGCTCAAGGGCACCTCAGTCGTGGTATTGCCGGCCAAAGACTCGAACCCACAACTTTAGGGTTAGGAGTCAAACTCTCTAACCATTAGGCTACGACTTCCCCAAATGATGATATTGAGTTGATAGGTGGCTGCTCAGGTGCTTTGGATGATCGCTAGGATTATTGTGTGGTTGCTAGGGTGCTCTGGGACAAGGCAGTACCATGTAGTTCCCAAGGGGTTCTGGATGGTTGCTAGGTGGTTTGCTTAGATGTTCTAGGGGATTTCAAGGGCCTTGTTATGTGGTTACTGAGGTGTTCTGGGAGATTCTCACCCCTCCAGTCTCGTAGAGAGGGTTGTCAAACTCGGTTTCCACGGTGATCTGGCTGTAGGGATGCGGATACATCAGAGGAAGTCTCAAGTTTGAATGATAACGGCACCTGAGGAACAGAGAAGAGTGTTTCAAAGGGGTTCATATGAAGGACGTTCTCTCGCATCAGCAATGGACAGTCATGATGTTTTCCCACCTACACATATCATTGCACTTCAAGCCATGCTTTATGAAGAAACCAATCTCATTTCACAACAAGTGGTGGATCTAAGCACTGTTTTATTAATACAAGTAGCTTTGAGCAATCTATTAAATCAGAAGCAGAACATGTGAAGTGCCCATGAACAATGGTAGCTCTTTATTGTTATACAATTAGTAAATACTAAAGAGCTGTGCTCACATTAGACTTATACTTTTCACTGTATGTATTGCTCACCTCGTGACATAGATGTAGGCTCCTCCCAGTAAAACAGACACTAGCAGCACCAGTATAAATATTGCTAGAGCCATACTTCCTCCATCAAAAGAAGAGTCTGCCGTGGCTTCAGCCACTAGACAAGATACAAGGATGATATACGCTAGTAATTCATTTCCACCAGCTTTACACACTACATCTATCAAACATTATAAATATATAATCTCTCTGATAACAATGCATCTTTGCTGCTTGTGATATTAAAGGTAGACACTTACAGTTGATCTAAACAAGCTAAACCTTTGCTTAAACCAGTATATTAAAAAAATAAAACTTACCCTCTAGTGCATGATTGCTAGAGCATTCATGATTGGCTGAAATATATTACATAAAAATGAATATATTTAATACATACTTCAGCATTTAATGTATAATATTATAATGTAATCAAACAATAACATTAGACATATAATTAGTTTTTGTTGTATTATATTGAAAACAAAGTGCAAATGTTAGGATTACATTTTGTGATCACCATTACTTTATATATATATATATATATATGTATATTTAGGGTAGTAATAAATGGGAATTTAATTGATAATGTTATGATTTAATTTTATAATAACATTAGAATCCTAACATTTGCACTTTGTTTTCCATTTATTACTACCCTAATGAAGCTTTATTACATAAATTGAAGGAAGTATTCTTAGAATATTTGTAATTTTTAAATATATTAAATATATTTTTTGAATATTAATTAAATACCTTTGAAAATTAAACATCTGTTATGAAGCTGCATAACAAAAACATAATGAATATCCTAAGACAATATTTAATTTTTGAATATATAAATATACTCTTTGAATATTCATTAAATGCATTTGAAAAGAAAATATCTGTTATGCAGCTTAGTTTGTAATAGTTGGGAAGTAAAATAACAGTAACAAAGTAATAATAATAATAATAATAATAATAATAATAATAATAATAATAATAATATAGATTTTTATTATTGTTATTTTTATAGTAGAAAATAAAAAAATAAATCTTGGTATAAAGGGTTAACCCTATACATTTATATATATATACATATTATATATGGGTACATATTTTTTTGTAAATACCATATTTGATTCTTACCTCTGCAAAGAGGTAATGGACCACTCCAAAAAGAGGGATTTCCCAGAATGCACTTGATAGCCATCTCACCAATAAGCTCATAGCCTTGGTAGCACATGAATGTTAGAGAATCTCCTGGTAGGTAAAGCCTTTTAGACAATATCTGGTAGCCATTGTCAGGAAGGCCAGGATTCTCACAGGACACTGACTCTTCCGCTAATATACAGGGAATTAAATCAGGAATAATTGAGGGATTAAACAGGAACTAAAAGATAAAATACAGAAATTTCAGACAAAACATTTGTGGGAACTCACAAACGCAATGAGGCAAGCGAGACGTCCAAACAGGGGTGCCGGGTTCTCGACCATAGCAAGTGAGTGTGGCGCCGCCCTGCAGGATATATCCGGGAATGCAGCTATACAGGATAGTGGTGCCAACCAAGAGTTTGGGATCAGACAGTGTGCGTGTAGAGTGCTCCACGTGTCCAGGGTCTGTGCAGTACATAACTAATGAGGGGAAGCGAGAAAAGGAGACACAGCTGAGAAGGATGACATTTGAATCTGCTGAAAGTTAAAGTTCTATTCGACTCCATTTAGCAAAGACACCCAACTGTGCTTGACTCACTCTTCTCGCAGAATGGAGGCTGCATGTTCCAGCTCAGGTCCACCTGACAGGTCAGGGTTTCACTCCCCACTAGGTCGTACCCTGGGTCGCACTGATACGTGATACGGGCTCCACGCACCAGCGCCACGTGAGAAGTGGTCTTCCAGCCATTCTGGATCTCAGGCAGGTCTGGACACGAGTCATTGTGTGACACCTCTGAAAAAAGGAGTGAAAATATTTAACCTCTTCTATTTATCACACAGAAAGTCTATATTGACAGGATAGCAAAAAAACATTGTCACCAACCCACCCAAAAATAAAATAATAAATAATTATAAAATAATAATAAAATAAAAAGTAAATGAATCTTCCCAAAAATAAATATTTAAAAAAATATATGAAAAAAAAATAAAAATAAAAAAATATATCAATATATATGTAATATATATATATATATATATATATATATATAATCAATCATATATGCACGTACCTATATACACATGACATCTGATTTAAAAGGTGTTATTAGTCTTCTAAGTGACTGGACAATTTTTGCCTAGCAGATAATAAAAGTCCCATTTACTCACATTAAAGGAGAAATGTGACTCATAGGGACCAGAATCTCACATGAGGGTGGATTTAATTGACCTAGGCCAGTAAGTAACCATCACCCACAACACCCTAGCATTACGGAGGTGACTTATGCATGAGCAAGCGCTACTCACTCATATTTAGGAATTGTAAAATCTAGTTTTATATTATTTTTGGCCTTTCAGGAATCAAAAATTCAAGTTGATCGTGCTTTGCCCACACAAACGTGTCGGCTCAGTGTGGGAGCATGTGCGCTAACCGCTAGGTCACAGCTCTGACACTTTTAGTTCTTTATTCATAAGATTTCAGATCTCGTAGTAGGCAAAAAATCATAAATAAATGTAGAAGGCCTGAGTAAATGAATTTTTTATTCAAAAGGCATTCAGTTTTCCAACAGATCAGTTATTCCTAACATAGCTGGATGTTCATGTACGATGTTAGTGCAGTACTAATGGGGTTTTCTTTAGATTCCACATGCACTCAGTTCATGAGCAGTTTGATCAAGAGCAAATCGACCGCCATTGTGAATTCACAGTGTGTCTGTGACCTTTATTCAGCTGGGAACTTTATCCTCTACCATTATATTACATAAAAAGAGTATCTCTGTCTTTTTAGTTCAAGCCATTACTGGAGATTGCATGCTAACGTGCTGTGTGTGTATCCTATGGGAGAGGATAGAGACAAAACTAAATGTGAATGAATGAGGACAGCCAGGAGAGGAGGAGGAGAAGAGGATGGTGGGAGATTTCAGGAGCTGAAAATAGTTGCATCGGTGCAAAAAAACAAAAAAAACAAAAACAAAAACAAACAAAAAAAAAATCCATGGATTGAAATGGATGCTGACCATTTGAGAACATCAGTTAAGTAATTTGAAAAGAAAGAGTTGCATTGAGATTCCCTCTGTGTGTACGTGATACTCATACAAGATTGAAAGCTCGTCTTTAGTTGGGAAATTAAATTTGTCTGTATACTGTGAATGACTAATTTTGTTTAGCCAGACTACTGACTATTGTTAACCAAAATTTTGTTAGTTTTTGTTAACTGAAATAAAATAAAATAAAATAAAATAAAATAAAAATATAAATATTACATGAAAAACATAGAACTTAAACTTAGTACTAAGATGACTAAAATGGAAATAAAAATAACATGAATATTAGAAGAAAAACTTAAAATAAAAAAACTTAAACTTAAACGAAAATTAGAAATGTTGCTTTAGCAACTAATTGTAATTAGTCTAAGCTGGAGTACTAAAATTACTAAAACTAAATCTGAAATAAATATTAAAATACAAATATTAAATGAAAAACTTAAACTAGATTTTCTTCTAATATTTATATTTTATTTTTATTTTAGCTTTAGTCATTTTAGTACTTCAACTTAAATTTATTTTATTGCAGTTCTTTGCCATGGCAACATTTCTAATTTTATTTTAAGTTAAAGTAGTAAATTATCTGAAATAAAATAAAATATTAATATAAGATGAAAAACTCAATGTTCAAAGGTTTTATTTTAGTTATTTGCCATTGAAAAATGTAAAATTTTATAAGTTAAAGTAATAAACAAAATAAATAGAAATAAATAGAAATATATAATAAAACGAATGAAAATTACAAAAGCACATATTAAAATTACTAAAACATAAACTAAAATTAAAAATGAAAATTAAAGCTAATTCAAAATTAATAAATACTATAATAGTGTATAAATAACACTAAAATAACAATGGCCTGGTCCACAGTGTCATTTCCTCAAGTACTGCCCAAAAGAAAATATATCAAGTGACCAACCAATGTTTGTTGTTTTACATGACGTTTATGGGCAGGTTAGTATGAAGTATTTAAGTGTTCTCAAAGATATCTTGCTTATTATGCAAACAAAACTCTTCAGTTCCAGGCAATCAGGTTTTGAGAACACTCTTGATACGTTTGAGTGCAATATTTATGAGACTGAGTCTAATTTATGCGTTTTAACTGTGTTGCAATTAGCTCGAGTGTCCTTACCCATGTAGTTGATGATGAAACCCTCTCCCTTCCCAAAGACCAGACCGGCTGGGTCCGAGTGGAAGGTGATGGTGAGGTCAGGGGTCGAGGAGGACATCTTAAACGGGCTGGTTCCCCCAACAAACTGCCCCAATATACGTGTTGTGACCTCATCTCCATCCAAAATGGTTAGCATATCGCTGTCGCTCAGATTCAAGCTAATGAGAGAGAGAGAAAGAGACAGTGGGCGAGAGGTGAGGGGTTTGTGTGGGAGGAAATGAGAAAATGAACGAGTCATTCAGGCGGTTTGGTGAGTCATCGCATCCAGCAGGTCTGTGGGTTTCGTTCGATTTCTGCAGCAGCTTGATGCATCAGCCGCCAGAGCAGGCAAACCAACAGACTTTGCTGTTGTTTTCAGAACAGAATGTTCCAGAAGGACTTACAGCTGCACGTCCAGCAGGACACGTTTGTCCTCGTCGACGTGAATCCTCCAGCTGCAGTCCTCGCCCTCCCCGTACCATTCGGGCCAGTTTGGAGACAGGATAACGCCGCTGGGGCCGGACAGGTCACCACCACAGAGAGCTGCAGAGAGGCCACACAGACACGTGTCACATTGATTTCTCTGTCACATTGTTGTCTGTCTCATGAGAAAGTGGAAAAAATGTCAGAAGTCTGTATATATATATATATATATATATATATATATATATATATATATATATATATATATATATATATATGATATTAATTGCATGTAACACCCAAGCGATAACAAGCATGTGTAACACACCATGTGGGGTTGACCAGTGTTATGTTCAACTGTTAGTGTTATGACCTGATGTCAGTCACAGAAAACCTTTATGTTTATATGTTAGTGTTATTTACTGATGTGTTTAATATAGGGCAACAACTAAAAGTCATCGACTACTGATGATCAGGCCGACATGTGAGAATATTCATCAGCCTCACAGCAAAAAAGATGAAATTCTAAAAAGCACTTAGATCAAAGGCCGTTTTTGAATATTAACATACCATTAACATTCTATGCAATTACCATAGCATAATTAGAGAAAATGTTCTAATTAGCTTCAAATCTGCCATCCCATGACATTTAGCAAAGGATAAATGTTGTCAGGCAGTGATGTGTATTATGCATGTAGAGTAAAGTTCTGATCATCTGTCATGGCTGTACCTTTGCAGAGGGGCTCTGTGTCGTTCCAGTAGGGGTCTCGTGTGTTGATGCACTCGATGACGGGTGGCCCCTGCTCCAGCGAGTGCCCGGGGTCACAGGTGAACTGCACCACCGTCCCCACGCCATAAGTTGGGTCTGTCGTGCTGAAGTTTCCATTTTGGATGTATGGCTCATAGCAGTGACCCTTCTCAAATGCTAAACGTGAACAATTAAAACAAGCTCTATCAGCTAGAGTAACGAACAATCCAGAGAATCACGTTAGATTGATTAACCTTGATTAGCTAGATCAGTTACACTTAAGAATGTACACATGTTATTGCACGAGATATCAGATACAGGACATAAATAAAAATATTAGAAATAATATATACAGATAAAATATCAAACAAAATGTACTTAAAGAAACATGCTATAGCACACTTTTCAAGCAAAACACATAATAAAAAACCATTGAAACCATTTATTTTATGGTTTAAATGATAAAACAATACAACAATTGGACAATTTCCAATTTCATTAGCACACTTTTCAAGCAAAACACGTAACAGAAAGTAGCTGATTCCCAATCATTTGATAATAATAATAATAATAATAATAATAATAATTTAATGCAATAAAATTTACATATTTTTAAGTGTTATGATGTCCACTTTGGCAGGTCTTTAAAAGCTTTTTTAATATTTGCGGTTGTGATGTTACATCTTTACACATCATTCAGTATCACTGTTCTCTTGTTTGTATTTATTTATTTACTCATTTATTTATTTAAGTGGTGATAGATAAAGTACGGAAACATTGTTTATTATAACACACACACACACACACACACACACACACACACACACACACACACACACACACACACACACACACACACACACACACACACACATATATATTTACATACATACTATTTCTGTCGTAGGAAATATAGGAGAAAAATATTCATTTTATATGTATTTAAATATTATGTAAAATTCAAGCTATTTTTTACTATCATATCAAAATACATAATTCTGGGGAGAGAGAAGCTTAATGTTTATATTAATTTATTATATTATAAAATATATTTCTATTAATTTATAAATCTAAACAAATAAATAAACTGTATTTTATTTCCTTTACCTTCCTGATTTAATAATTCATGCATCAGATGGTTTAATGTCCAAATTATTTATTGGTAGGTTTACATTTAGTTGGATGTATCAGCCCAACAAGTTTGGTGTTGCAGAGATGCATGTGGCCTACCCTCATAACGTATATTGAATCCAGTGTTGTGACTATTAGGTTGGTCTGTTATAAACTGGACCCGGACAGCTGGACCTTCGCTGATCACTCCCTCAAACGGGATGGGACCGCCATGCCCGGAATCAAACAGGACCACTGACCCTGCATCGAGGCCGCTCCATAAGACCAGCCTGTTTCATGGGAGAAAGCTTGAGTCTCTTATATACATACAAAAATCGTGCATTGATTTAGATGACACACATTATTACCTGTCTGTCGGACCCAAGACCATTCTCTCCAAATGCAGGTGCAGCCTCAGGCCGTTAGGAGCCTCCAGGGACCAAGAGCAGCTGCGGTCCAGGGTGCTGTTAGGGCCCGGATGGGGTGAGGGGGACAGTACACGGCCCACTGTGGCATTTTTTACAACCCCTCCACACAAAGCTTGATGATGGAATAATGGAAAATGTGTTTATGACTCTTTTTTAAAATAAATAAAGTAATAAAACAAATATATATATATATATATATATATATATATATATATATATATATATATATATATATATATATATATATATATATATATATATATATATATATATATATGTATATGTATATGTGTGTGTTTGTGTTATATTAACATTCTTTTAAATAACCTATTTCTATTATTACTATATATATATACATCAGTGCATCTTATAACATCCAAGAGAAAGATGTAACACTAACATGTCAGAAAAAATGTGTTTATTTGTTTTATCTTTCACTTGCATGTTATAAGTTACACTTAGTAAATACAGCTGGATAAAATTAAAACTGTGTGCGTCTTCATTTCAGGCTGCAAAGCAAGAAAATGTCATTATTTTAAAAGGGGCTGATTTTTTTTTTGATTTCTGTGATGCAAAGCTGAATTTATAGCATCATTACCCCAGTCTTCAGTGTCACATATATACGTATAGAATACATGTTTAATATGAGGGTTAGGAGTTTGTTTAAATGACTTCTATTTATATAAATATCTCAGCACTTGTTCCTCTACTTATCTCAGTGTCTCACCTCTGCAGCTTGGCTCATGTTGGCTCCACACAGGCAGGGAGGCATTGAGACACGTGAGTGTGGCGTCCCCCTGCAGGTGGTATCCCATGTGACACTGGAAATGGGCCGTGCCTCCAGGATGCAGATCTTTTACTGACACCTCCCCAAAATGAGGCCGTCGAGGTAGGGCACAACTCAGGCGAAAAACTGGACAATAAAAGAGTGCATGATTATCCTTCAAAAACTCTCCTTATATGACATCTGAGTAATTAATGACAGATTTTTGGGAGTGAACTATACCTTTAATCATTTATGAAGAAAATTAATGCTTATGCCACTTGAGGATGCAGAATGAAACAAATTGCACACAAGATGGCACAATAAAGCCTCGTGAAATACATTACTACAAGTACATTAGCCAGTTAATGGACACGGCAGAAGCTATCAAGTTAGATAAGCAAGCAAATTAACCAAATGGAGAATTTTCCAATTAAAAGTTTGGAGACAAAGTCTGGCCGGCGACTAACAAGTTCAACAAGAGCACAACAAGTACTGAGACGTCCGAATGTGAAGCGTTTTTAGCATTTACACAAGCACCTTTGGGACTCATTACTATAATATTACATAAACATCAGAGTTTTATGTAAAAGAGTAATTATCTCTATAAAACCACAGCAAGAGGCAAGTCCCACAGATGCTGTGTTTAATGCATAAGTGGCTTGTCTTGAAAAAGACTCACTTTGATAATGCAGCTGGAATATGCCGACTCCTCCCTCTGGAGACGAGTGATAGAACACAGACAGCGTGTTGGTCGGGCTGCGGATCACCTGACCTTCCACCAGAAGTGTCTGATTGGCCAGAACCAGCAGGGCCCCGGCTTCATCTACCCCTCTGATTGACAGCTGCTCACCTTCTGACAGGTTGACACTTTTGACCTACAACGAAGGAATGCCAATCATGTTAGCAGGAAGCACTGGTAAGAAACACACAGTACACCATGAAGCACGTATGGCAAGAACAATACAGCATTCACAGCAACATTCTTATCATTTGAGTGCAATGATGGTCACTGATAATTATATAATGGTACCTTCATGCATGAGTAACTCTCAAAATATAGAGACAGTGACATGTGCCTTGACTTCACTCATTAAAACAATATGTATAACAATATAACCAATTTTTTTTTTTAATAACATGAAATAGATTGTCCTCTTCATCTGACAAGTAACGTCTAAGACATTTACAGTTATTTTATGTTACTTCTATACCTCTTTATTCTCGAATAATTTTGTTTTCCATTGCTAAGCATTGTTGCAAGGTTTAACAAGTGTGCCAAAAAAATATATATATATATATGTGTGTGTGTGTGTGTGTGTGTGTATTATAATTTTTAAATAAATAAATAAATTTGTATATATTAAATTATTATATTTGTTATGATTATATACCCAATATTTCATATAATAATGAATTGTATATATACTGATATTAATTGAAATATTGGATACATCATAATATAAAATAAATGTATATAATAAAAAAAATTGTGTTAATATGTAATATGTACATGTGAATAACTATCATAGATTCAATTATATATTAATAATTCATATAAATACATTTGATTATTATGTTTATTATATTTATATATCCAATATTTCATTTAATAACATATTTTATTTATATATACACTGATATTACCTGAAATATTGAATACATAATAATAAATAAAAATAAAATACTGTAAATGTACTGTTATACATTTATTTACACACACATTTTATTTTTAAAATAAAAAAAGATGCTCATATATAATAAAGTGTCAAAATGGTCATTAGTATCAATTTAGACACTTTTAATCTAAAATTAATATAAAATTTTCAAAGTTCAAAGGCTTGCATAGTGATTCTTCACACCATGTTGAAAAAGTAACTAATTTACATATATATTTTTTCATATGGTTTATTTAAATGTGTCTTTGGTGTTACATTGCTTAATTTTCATAGATTTTCCTTGAAAAAATTTTAATACATTTTGATGGAAGATTACAACATTTTTCATTTTCTTTGAAATAACGTGCAACAATGAATTGTGCAAAATAACATCAGGAATGTGCAATAAGGCAGTAAAAAGGGTGCATGTTGATTTCATGTTGACTTTAAAGCATATCACATCCAGCATGGGTTATCTGTATCTCATCCGATCCCATGAGGACAGTGTGTGTGTATACATACCAAATTAATAGGAAGTGTTTTAATCCCTTGAGACAGAATATTCAACACACACACACACACACACACACACACACACACACACACACACACACACACACACACACACACACACACACACACACACACACATACACACAGCAGGACTTTGGCTGTGGATTAAAGTGGTAATTAGAGATTATGTCATGGGCGTGAATTATCCACAGAAGGACAGAGGACGTGGACATGGGATTACAGCCGGCTGTATGCGGGCACTGCAGCAGTGCGACGCCAACGAACCCCTGTTTCTCTCATTAACATCTGCTTGTGTGGCTATGGCTCTCAGGAAATGCACTGCTGCCAGGACACTGGCCTGAAGTGCTCAACTCCAGTAATTAGATCCGTGCAAATACACCACGTGCCACTAGAGGGCATGTTCAACCGGACGCAGGGTTGTTAAGCTCAGTCACCTGTATCCGAGGGTGTCGAGAAAATGTGCTAGGCACAGGAGGAAAAAAAGCTTGTTAGGCAGCAGATAACAATTTCCAGATAACTCCCTTGGGGCCACATGCTATGGTCGGTGTTCTGCATCTGCTTATTTGTTGGATTACACAGTCTATTAGCATGTCATTTAAAGAGATCCATGCATTAACAGGTGTCCATTCAGTCAAGAATATCCAGCGTAGTTTGTCATATCACTTGGCAGTGGAGGAAATATATGATTAATGGAAGCAATATTCAAAGCTCATATTAAAAGGTACCTGTAGCTCCACACCGTAGCCCACATAGACAGTCACTGTATAAGTGCACTGCAGGAACGCTCCTTCAGGGAGGGGCGGATCGTCTGAAGAATCGATGTAACCCTCTGGGTCGGTGAAATTGACCCTGCAGTTTGTTACAGCTGGAGGAAAATGGCAGAGAGACGACATTAAAATCCCAACCGTTCATCTGAGAATGTCTACAGAGGGGATTCGAGATGGAAAACAACAGCGAGGAGAAACATCTACATCATGTGGCTGTAGCTGTACATTTCCCCGCTAAAAATGCCAGCTTAGAGTAGCTCCAGTTTCCATGCTGCTTCAGGATAGTTTATACTGGTTAGTTCCAGTGGCAATAAATATTTTGTTTACACTAAAGTAAACCATGACAGATGCTACTAACACAAAGTGTCATATATGCTATTATTAATAATAAAAATTAAATATCTGAGCAATGGTGGCCAGAGTTAGTGAAACTAGCCACTGCATTCAGTACAAACAGACACTGGCTTTAATAATCATGATAAATGAATTACATTTAATTAGACAAAATGCTCTGATGAACTTCATGTTTGTTAACATCACAACAGATATTGGAAAGTAGCCAATTATCTAAGCAATGTTTTTTAGTATTATTTAGTATTATTTGTGTACTATTATAATATTTATTAACATTTTCTAATATAACTAAAAAAATTATATTTTTTAGTTTTCATTTTAAATTTGAGTAATTTTGTTATATGCTTTTGTCAGTTTTATTTGGTTTTGTGTTTTAATGTTTCGATTTATCTTTATTTTCATTTTAGAACTTCAACTTAAGCTTATTTTATTTTAGCTTGTTGCCAAGAAAACATTTGTTTTTCAACTAATGTTTTTTAATGTGCATGTCTTCATACTGAAAATTATCCATCCAAAGTAGCCATGCAAACTTTTTTATGCACATTATGGATATTTTATTCACATCTTTGGGTTTCCACTTGGCATTACGCAATATCAGAAAATTTGCATTAAAAGTGAACGGAAACCTGGCTAGCCAATGATTTTCATTGACAAAGCATTAAGGAGTCATTCAATTTCCATGAGAGCTTGCGAGACCAACAAAACAACAAAGTTAAACTGAGTCAATTGTATGTAAATGCACAGCAGCATGAGGAACATCTACTAGTTTTTTTACCTGAGGTGAAAACACCAGACTCTGTTTCAGCATTCACAGTGGTGGGAACCGCAGCGGTGCCCAAAGGTTTCGGGAGTGGGGTCGGAGCATCGGTATCCCAGCTGGGCGTTGCGACGGCCTCCGGGGGTTCGGTGGGGAGGTCGTAAGCTGGAGGTAAAGTAGGGCTGCCAGTGGCACTGTGTGCAGGGAGCATCTTCTTCAAGAGGGGCTGGTCGGGGGACAGGGCAGCTGCTCCGGCCCCCAGCCTCTTTCCCAACATGGGCACCAAATTAGGGGGTAAACCACTGGGAAGAGTCACACCCTTCTGGGCCAGAAGATGATCCTTACGAGACAGGACTGACCCTAGGAATTCCTGCCCCATGGATGCAACTCCTCTGGGGGTTTCTTCAGGGACTGGTACCTGCATCACTGGTGCAAGGCTTGCTGGAGGGGTCAAACCGGACTCATCTGGAGGAAAGAGAAAGAGTTTGGGAACAATTAGGCATAAACAAGTTCAGAAAAATTAACCGATATCCAGTTTGTCATGGACAGCAATGCAGAGCAAATGGACATTGTGCATTTCTGTTTCTGAGATTTGAGAAAAAGAACCCAGCAACTCGCCAGTTTCAGAAGAGATCTCAACAATGACTCAGATTATATTCAGATATGCCAAGATTAGTCTGCAAACAGAAGTTAAAGATCTCAGTATAAAATCAAACATTTCTCATCAAATGATCTGAGCTGCTATCCACACTACTTTTTATAGCTTTCTTACTGTGTACACTACATATTTTTGACCTCTTTATCACCTTCTGTTGTTGAAATATGACATTTCCAGCCGAATCAAACTTGACAGCTCTGAATTAAAATCGATATTGTCTGCTCAGTATGGAAATAACATGGTTTTCAATGCCAATTTCTTATGTACTGGCTCAATAATTCATTGCAACCAACACATTTAATGAAAAAAAAAAAAAAAAAAAAAAAAAAAAAAAACTCTACAGCAGCATTATCAAAAACTACAAATTTAAAAATGATAAAAAATTAAAAGTTAATTGAAATAAAGCTAAAATAAAATGTTCATATATTATGGCAAATTGAAACTTATTAGTTATTCACCAAGGAAACATTTCTCATTTTTGTTTAAAGTTGAAACACTGAAATTACTAACTGGAAATAAATAAAAACTAAAGCTGAAATAAAACAAAAACTGAAATAAATTAAACCTAAATAGTAATATTACAATAATAATAAAAAAACAAAGCAAATAAAAAAAACACAATACAAAATTACAAAAAATACTGAAAATATAAAAATACAAATCAATTTAAAATATGAATAAAACCATAATAGTATATACATAATAGTAAAATAACACTGATTCACAATGTACCTTTAAGACACGATGTCACACCGTGGACATTTTCATAATCTTTTACTGCCTTCACCATTAAATTTTTTTTTTTTTTACATTTTATTTGAAAAAAAGATTTTTTGCGCATTTATTTTTTTATTAAGAAAAATATATTTTCATTTAATTTTATTTAATATATCATCATGTAATGATACGTATTCTTTAAAAAAAAATCTACTACAATTAATTTGCTACAAATAATAATAAAAACAAAAATATATTAATTTGCTACAAATAATAATAAAAACAGCTGGAAATTATAAAACTACACTGTAACTTCGTAATTACGCACTGATGCAGTGAATGAAAATGAGTTAAATTCTCATGAGCTGTGAAAATCAATCTCTCAGCTATAACATTTCCTTTTGGAAAGGCATGTTTCCAAAGACATAAGTGATAATAATCATGATTTGTGATAAGGTTACGGTAAAGCGCGGTTAAACAGGCTGCCACTGCTGTATTCATTCAGAGCAGATGTCAGCTGTATCACTGATGAGGGGTCGATGTAAAAGAGGTGGGAGTTCCAGCTCGGGGGGAATCTAGTTTGCACAGCACTATTGTGGGTCTGTGTGGGTGAGTGGACCACTGCCAGATCTGCCCGTTATTATAACTCTCTCTGCCACTGATTCAGGTTTGCAGACAGCCCTTCACGGGGAGGATGGACTGGATCGCAAATGAAGTGTGTCAGAGAAACGACTCGGTAAGAAATGCACCGACACGCCATCTCCTGCATGTGCTAATACATGAAGCTATACCTCCTCCTCGCAAACCCACCACCTGAACTCATTCTCAAGCCCACTGAAACACCGCAACCTCTCATTTTCTGCCAAAAAATGTCATGCTTATGCTTTGTGTAAATGTAGGTCCAAAGGGTCCAAAAGTAAGTGTCCTAAAGTGTGTGACCACATTGTAAACACCTTTTTTAACATCATACATTTTTTAATAAATAAGTAAATAAAGCCACATAACATTTAGAAATATTTAAGATTCCACACTATTGGTATTTTAACTATTATGATAGTTATAATAAAAAATATTAAAAATAAGAATGATAAAAATTTAATTTAATTTAATTTCTCTCACCCTCTGTCTCTATATATGTATATAAATTAGATAAATATTTTATTAATATTAATATAATTTTTATTATTTTATTATTATTTAATATTATTATATATAATAATATTATATTATAGTGCTGTCAATCAAAAACCAAACTAATCTCTGTTATTAACACTTTACATTAATTTGTAATCATAAATATATATTCACCCTGAATCACCAAATTAATGTAGAAAGATCAAAGAAAATAGATTTTAAATATTTGTTTACCGGCATCTTTTTTGTACTATGAATGAAGGCAAGCACTGACACCAATACTGATACCGATCACTCTATTAAATGGACTTGATGATAAAATCAGTAAATATAACCATATAACATTTCAGTGAAATTAAAAGCCATATATATTTTTTTTTTTTACCATTTAATATGCCTAAAAAAATTATGTGAACTTTTAAATTACACACACACACACACACACACACACACACACACACACACACACACACACACACACACACACACACACACACACACATATATATATATACCCAATGCTAAATATCTTTCCATAGCAAACTAATTTAGATGCATACGACTTTTGATCTCTGTTGGCTTTCTCACCACAGTGGCCATTCCTCAAGGTGAAAAAAGAGGAAGTGGCTGATCAATTAAATTACACCGGCGAAAAAAGCTATTACCCTCTGTGAGTGATAGAGTGTTGTCCAGGGACATGGTCTGAGCAATAAAACATGTAATGAAAGTGAATACAAGGGGAAAGCACCCGACGTGAGGTTCACAGGTCCACTTCGTCCTCTAGTGAAAGTTAATTTGATCCCTGTACAGCATACATGCACTTCAGTTCAATATAAGCAATCCTGAATTTATTACTCAGCATTAAACTTTCAAACAAGAAGATTGTTGACTACTGGATGTATAACACTTATATTTAAAACAGAGCTTCAACAAAAAATTCACATTTCATTGCTCAGGAATTCTCAGATGTGTTTCATTTAGGAATCAAACATCACAAATGTTTCTTCTAAAATTCTTCTAAAAAGAAAAACAGACACAAATGAGAGGGTTACTGACATACAGCAAGAGTACAGAGCTATAAAATAAACATGGATAGCAGCAGATCATTTGACCTTAGGAAAACTTGATGAGAAAAGTGTCATATTTTACTTTTGATGGCAGTCTTTCATATTTGAGTGAGGTTTTTTTGATATCAAGGGTATAAAGGGTATTTTTTTTTTAGGAGAAATCTCAAGTTCAGCAAAGCCTCCATTTGAGCTTCTATTATTATAGTTGTTTTCTAGAAGAAACTGATGTATTATTGAGGTTTTTTTTATTTGTGTGATGTGTATAAAATATGTGATTTTAGAGAATGTGTTTTACAATACGTGCATTGCGCTTCAGTATCAAAACAATGGCTAAAGCTTTCCACAATCACTGTTTGCGAGTGCTGTCTTATCTCTGTTAATCATTTAATGTGTAGAGACAAAGAGAAGCAATTTTGCACTATTGTTCACTGGATCTTTTTCGCCGTGTTGAATTGCTGTTCTACACCGTTCAACTTTTATTTATAGAAAGTGGGTCAGACAAAGCCAACACCATCTGACTCTGAAACTCCAGTGCCACTAAACACTACGAGGCTGGAGTCGGTTAGGACAGGAGCCATTCCCCACAGAAACAGAGAGAGATAATTTTAATCACGCTATTTTTTAAACCTGCTATTTTGAATGTCAAATAAACTATTTCACCAAGCAGAGAGATTGTCAACACTGAACCTGCCTTTCTTCTGTCTGCAACCTCTAGATATGACATAGCTGCAAATGTCGTACCTCGCTCCTTGTATCAATTTTAAAAATCAATTTAAGTGTTACAAATAATATAAACACATTAATTAATTATAAAAAATTATAATGAAAAAATAATAAACTAATCAATTAAAAACAAACAAAAAAATGTGATATTCAATTTAGCAATTAATAATGTAGAATTTATGATGTAATTATTTATTATTTCATTTGCATATAATCTTTCCGTAAAATTTAAATGTAATTAACATTTAATATTTTATTAATTATAAAAACAAACAAATTACTGTAAATATCAAATTAAAAATGCATTATTCAATTTAGCATTTGATATTGTAAAATTTATTAAAAAATATAACGATAAAATGTATTAATTTATTATGAAAATGTATTTGTGAATAAATATTATAAAATAATATTCTTATCTACTAGCAGTAATTTATATCATTAAATCATGTATATTTGTGGCTATTATAAATATGTATTATAGCCATAAATATATTTGATTTAATGACATAAATAAATTAAAAAGTAATTTATAATTTCATCACGTTTTACACTATCAGTTGATAAACTGAATATTGTGTGTGTGTGTGTGTGTGTGTGTGTGTGTGTGTGTGTGTGTGTATATATATCTATATATATATATATATATAATATATATATATATATATATATGCATAATATTTAAATGTAATAATAGTATACACATATCTACTGTCAATAAAATCATAATATTAATATAATCATATTAAATCATATATGTGTAACTATAATATGTAATTATTTTATCATATAATTATATATTTCATTGACCACTCTTCTCTTTAGTTATCAACACTGACCATCAAAAAATAAATAAAAAATGCTTGGCTTGACTATTAGTCATAATCAACAATGCTACACTGCAACTGCACCAACTTTAATAACCAGAAATGACCAGGGTGTTATTTTTATTTTTTACTTTGATTTGAATGTTAAATTGGTTAGGGTTGCTCACATCAAGTAGACACATTAACGGCTGTCCAAACAGAGCAGACGATACGTTCTGCAGTGGTGTCAGTGCGGCTGAGCTGGTCCCGTAAACAGCATTCATTCACATGAGATAATGAGCCCCAAACACAGCGGCCCCAACAGCACAGCAATTACTAAGAGCACAGAGTCCAACACTGCTGCTGATTGAGAAATGAATCCTCCTCTAGCTGTCATCAACTTAAACTCTCTCTCTCCTCCCTGTCTCGCTGTCTCTCTCCCGCTGCCTTGGTCTTTTCTTTATCTTGTTTCCTTGACTCGGCTTCTTTCCGTCGCCCCGCACACTGCTTATTCTGTCGGATTATGACTCAGACAGCTTTCCTGACAGTGACTGCGGTAACAGAAGAAATTCAATTCAATAAATGGCCAGCGCTGACAAAAACGCCAAAAAACGGTGGCAGCTCAGCCATGAGAGAAATATTAATGTCTGAAACCGGTCTGAACTTCTAAAAGGGATTTCAAGCTGCTGTTTTTCTGGTTTCTGGCATTTGGTTTTCATAGAACTATGTATATAACACATATGAATCCTATATTCAAACAGTACACATATATAAATATAAAGCTCATTCATGTAAAAAAAAAAATAATAATAACATACTATACTTTAAACTATTCTGGATGTCTAAATGTTGTTTTTAATTGCTGTATCCGTTATTAAAAAGTGTTATATTATAATATTGTTGTATTAGTTTACCTTAGATGCTAACACTGTAGTATTCTTTGAAGTGCCATCAAAATACCATGGTAAATGTCTATAATTAACAGATAAATATATCAAAATACTCTGTTTACCATTTACATTAGATTTTTGTAATTAGATGCTATACACTACTTAAATTAGAATTATTTAAATTAGATAGAATTATATAAATATAATTTGTAATTAGATGTTATACACTATAGTTAAAATAGAATGATAAAAAAGAAAATCTAATATAAATAAGACATTTTTACACACACACACACACACACACACACACACACACACACACACACACACACACACACACACACACACACACACACACACACACACACACAACGATTTGGCAACTAACTGAAATGAAATGAATTTAAAGTAAAATGTCTAAAAAATGGTAATGTTCATTTTAAAGGGTTCCTATTGTTAGAAAGCAAATGCACAGCAACTTGTGCAACACATGTGCATCAATATAAATAATCTAAAAGGCTTTTGTGAAATATGACAGCATGGTTAAAAACATCCAGTCTTCTTCAAGCTGAAGCTCCCCGTCTCTGTTACAAGACCTATTCCAGACCTTTTGTCTGTCGAAATCCAGGAATATAATTCCTCTCAGCAGCATCCTTTGACATTCAGACAGAGGTGAAAAAGGGCCAATCACGCGGCACAATGGTCTATTCACCAGCAGCGCTTGACAAGAGGAAGATCCCCACCAATCTGGATCAGAAAGAACCCCGAGATCCTGTCAACTGTGTACAAATGCTTGATGGTTCCTATCCTGCCTCCCTTTGTGTGTCTGGATCAAATCCAAAAGCAGTTCAGAGCGATTATGCCAAAATCAAAATAGAGGCATTCAGTTGTCATAATTGCAGCCCTGAGAGCAGTTGGAGGATTTTCAGTTAGACGCTGTTGCCGCAACAACCTGGAGAGATTTACCAAGCGTTCTCTGCTGTTGATAAAGCAGAGTCTATTTACCTCCACCAGACAGTTACGTCTTTATCAGGATGCTGCTAAAAGCCAGCAGCGATAGAGAGCACCAGCAGAGCTCCAGAAGTAAAAATCCTACTCAGAATCAGAAGAATCAGAATCAGAATGAGCTTTATTGCCAGGTATGTTTACACATACGAGGAATTTGTATTCGTGACAGAAGCTTCCGCAGTCCAACAAAATGACAGCGACAGAACAAAAAACACATAATAAAAGAATAAAAAATACAAATAAGTAGCAATAACTACTCATTTTCTTTATAGAAAAACTGACTTTTAGCAATAAAGTATAATCCGATAAAGAGGCCTACTGTGAGTTCTGAGGTTAAACTTCTATGGAAGCCTAAATTTAAAAGAATTCAAATTTCAATTAAACTTTTTAAAATCATGTTTTGTTTGTTTTTTGCAGAATTTACAATGATCCACCAAAGAAGTCGCTGTTACCATGTGTTAAAATGGTGAAGAAATATGGTTAATTTTTGTTAATATTCTTATATATTGTTGTATTTTGGAGTATTTTAAAAATATGCTTTCCATTTTATTTTATATCTGCATATATAAAAACATATTTCAAAACTAGGAAACATTTTTAGCATTTAATAGATCAAACGTGACATTTCTAATGTTACAAAAGCTTTCGATTTCAGATAAATGCTGTTCTTTTGAACTTTCTACTTTATATATATATATATATATATATAAACAGTAACAGTTCACATGCTCACTAGAAACAAATAACCACTAGCAGTTTAACTTAAGCGTATTTAAAAGAAGTCTTTATTTTCAAAGCAATGATTATGATGTGAATTACTGCCTGCCACTATTAACATTGTTTATGCAAGTCAAAGTTTGTAAAGTTGTGCTTCATCAGGAAGCAGGCTGGTTTGCTTTGAGGTCTTTATTTGAAATCCCTATGGAGAAAATGTAATATATATAAAAAATGAAAAATAATAATACTTCCGGGACCCAAGAAAGTGGGCGGTCATAGTACAAGAAAGAGCATTAAAATAAGCTCCAAACAAGTTAGTTTAACCGACCGATAAACACGCTCTCGCAGAGCTTCCCACATACTTCCACATCTCCCCCGTCGACACGGCATCCCATTATCACCGTTTAGTGCTATGACTGTGTGCTGACTCATTAAAGGTGTCAATGATCCCACCATAGAGAAAAAGAGTAACAGAGTGGTTGTGAAAGGAGGGATTGCGTGAGATAAAGAGGACGGTGGGTGAGGATGGGCGAGAGAGAAAGAGAATAAGAGAGAGAGAGAAAGACTAAGCAAGACTGTGTGTTTCTGGGCAGAGCAGATAAAGGCCACTGCCATTGGCTGTATGGATATGGGGAAGAACTGCATGCTGATTGAACGCATGGCTGAATAGAGAAACATATAACTAACCTTGACTTTTCAATCTCCACATTTGTCTGCTTTTATGCCCTTCCTCTTTCCACCGCTGGTGACATTCCCGACACGCTTTACAGCTGACAAACAGACAATTACTGTAACCATAAATTTCTGGGGGCACATTCCTGTCCAATCATATCCAGTCGCTGTGGAAAAGCACTGCGTGTGAAGGCTACAATGGTTATAATGATTACAAAACATCACACGTATTTGGAGAAATTAGCTAAATAGTTGTCTGTGAGAATTATAAACCCTGGGGCAAAGAAACATAAGTGTTTCATCACAATCATCAAACTTCTAGCTGAAATGGTTGCTCTCGGAGTCATGCTGAGCATTGCGGGAGGTCTGCAGTATAGTAAAGATCCCTGCCATTATCACCACTCACCATCAATATCTGGTGCTGCAGACCTATTTTAAAGACTGTCAGCGTTTGCTAAAGAAATGTTCCTAAGGCTGCACAATATATTGATTTTTGAAATTATAATAGTGCTCCAGACAAAAAATAACTAGGGAGCTTTTAGCTCCTGAAATGAAACATTTAGGAGCCAAGAGACATATAAGTCATATTATTAGACAAATTACTGAACTGCTAAAAATGGCTACAGAAGTAGTTCATTAAGTGCATTACTTCTTACTTAAACTTTTAAAAGCTATTTAAAAACTATTTAAGTTATTTAATGGTGGTTTTTATAAATCATTTATAATATAAAAAATAATTAAGAAATACTACACAAATGCATAATTATAAATGATATATTATTATAACAAATAATTTGTTAAATAAATAGAAATTATACAGATGTGAATATACAGATGCAAAGTTTGTGTGATTAAAATCACTAGTGGAAAACATGAATAGAAAGTTCAAAAGAACAGTATTTACTTGAAATTGAAATCTTTTATACTTTACTAAATATTATACATATATTATTTGATTATAAATATTTTTAAATAAATGTATACTAAATATAAATGATAAGATATATGAGGAAAACACTTAAACTCTTGTGGAAACACCACTTTTGTTTTTTGTGTGTGTGTGTGTGTTTTTTTTGGGGGGGGGTGAATATAAAGGATTTTACAATAAACAAAAACTAAAAATAAAACAAAAAAATAAATGGTAATAACTAAAAAATTAAAATGAAAACTGATATATCCTTGCTAAATAAAATTTCTTAAATAAATAAATAAAATACTGACCCTGAACATTTGAATGGTAGAGAATATTTCCAGCAGGGACACAAGTCAAATCTAGAGATCAGTAGATATACTATCACAGACGGTGTGTCTGAAATCACATGCTGTCTGAGTAGGTACTACATTTGGATTTGAACTTACTTTTAAAAAAAGTATTTTCTATATAGTATAAATATAGGTAGTATGAATGAAATTCGGACGTACTACACCCACCGTGTTGTTACTATCAAGTGTATTACTACCAACATCAGTAGTGCCACTTCACTGCCATTCATAAATCCTCTCCCGTGGCATCATGGGATGGTAAAGTGTTCATCAAATGCGCTGAAGTATTAGGTCATCCAGCTACTTTTCACCTACTGTTTTTTGAATACTATGAATTTGGAATTTGGACGTACTACTCTTTTGGCATACTGCTTTTTGCATACTATAGAGTATGGAAATATTTAATTTTGGACGCAGCAAGAGTTTTGGAAATGGGCTAGCAAATGACACCCTACCAATCACCCACCCACAACAATAGCCACCACACAGCATCTTGCCAGAACCAATCAGCACACCTTATAGCCGTGCCTTGGCAACAACTTCAACATAATATTTTCCCAAACAATACATTAGAAGGGCTGCATATTAATTATATTTGAACTATTGACTCAAGCTCACATTCCAGCATTAATTAATCTAAATTCTCATTCCCCACATCTACATGACGGCAGCCATTTTCCCACGGGATTGCTGGCCCGGCTCACTAATTTGAACACCTGCCTCATTAGCGCTGGTGCTCGGCCCTGAGCTCAGTGCCGGTTACTGGAAAGTCACGTCACAGGAAAAGAGACAAAGAAGAGCAAGAACCAGAAATAATGATTTTTTTTTCATTGGAAGCCAATGAGAGCAGCGCAGACACTGGGTCGATGTCCCGGGACAGTTGCTACATGCCCCCATTGGGTCAGTCGAGCCCTCTAGATCCAACACTGAACTGGAGCAGCCATTGATTGCATTGGGATGAGCCACATGACATATCATCTCCATCTAAAATGCTGCCCAATGCACCACGGATACAATAATAAACCAATGAACTACCATGCGAACATCCTTATCATCTGCTGCGAGTCTGTAAACATGTACAAATTACATCAAGAGTCTTGGACTAACGCCTGGTGACTGTACGATCAAATTGCTGGTGACTGCACAGCTCTATTGACTCAGTCGTCCATCGATGTGGAAAATAAGAGCTGTCAATCCTGATCCAGTACAGATGGCACGTTCACCCGGCATTTAAAGCTTTTCAGCATAAATCAGCTTGCGTCTGTAATAAGATGAGTGAAAGACTTAGTGTCAAAACAGTCAAATCTAGACATTTAATAAGCTTATTTTAAATGACTTAGAGGTAAAGTGTGTAACTTTAAACATTGTGTAAACATTTTTCTTATTCAAATATAACATTCTGAGTTAAATGGCAAATTAAAAAAAAAAATAATAATAATTTTGAAACAGGAAAACTGGATGTTTTTATTCTATTTTTTTAAGAAACTGGAAGTTTAATTAAATGAACACATTTAATAAAACATGAAATTTTGTATTGTAAGTAGAAAATCTGAAATTGTATTTTCTTGTAAAACATACTGCAATAATCTTCAATAATAATATTTACAGCTATGTTTTTTTTTTTTGTTGTTGTTGTTGTTGTCTTTTTTTTTTTTTTTTTTTTACATTGTAAGGTAAAATTCTGAATTGAAGAGTTGGAAATGTGCTTTTACACCCTGGTCCACAAAAATCAGTTTATTACATATGATGAAATCAATCAATCAATCAATCAACCAATCAATCAATCTTCAGGGTTTTTAAATCTTTTTTAAAAATGTTTAAACAAGGCTTTGTCAAGCCAACATTATTGTTAAAAAATCTATATTAAATTACAGCTATATGAATTTATTAAAAAATAGTTTAATTATACTTTAAGATCAATTCAAATTGCAATTCTGCATTCTGTTTGCAACCTCAATTCAAATACACTTTAATTTCAGAAATTGGAACTCAAAAAGCATTCTCAATTCAATTGCGAACGTGCAAAAACCCTGTTTCATACTAGAATGGTACCAGAAAATAAACAGGGTCAAATGTGGTGAGTTAGGTTTTGTGGTTTACCACAACTTACATTCTAAGAAAAGTGCGTAAAAATACAGGCCAATGTACCGTGTTAATATGAACACATTTTCTGTACTGATTTTAAACTGGTGTTTTACCCATATTTTGTTTTACACATTGCATTGTGTGGTGGTTTAAGTTTGAAAGAAATGCCCGTAAACGTAACAAATTTTTCTACCAGGACATTCTTCTTTATTTCTAAGGATTTGTTTCAGCATATTAAACTAGGACAAGAGAAATTATTTTAACATTGAAAAATTTAATCTCCTTAAAGCACATCAGAACAGAAAACCATCTCATCGTCTCCATGATGCCTTTACAGGGATCCCAACCATTCTTGGATGTTCTAGGGCCCCGAATCTACTGGATTCCCTCCAGGATGGCGACTGGCACAGCGAGGCAGATGGCGTCTCTGAGCAGCTGCACAGGTGTGTGTCGTCTGCACAGGCAGCTGTCCCGCTCCTCTCTCTCCTCTCACACATGTATCTCCCTCCATCCTTTAATCTCAGCACTCCTCCCTCAACATTCTGACATTTGCTTTGGTTTTACTTATGTTATTTTGGGACACTGTGTTCCTCGAAGGTAAGGTGAAACGAATAACATTTTCTACAATACAACGAGAGTGTGATTAACCACTTCTCTGGAGAACAAACGGTGACAATACATCAAAGGGACGGATCCTCTCCATTCTCCCTCTCCTGCCTTCATTTAACTTACAAAGTGTACACAGGGATCAAAAAGATCAAGAAGAGCGATAGAACAATCTCTCTTTGAGTATTAGTCTACAAAAACAAATGGATTCCTCACAAACGTCTATGTTCAGAATAGCGGACTATCATACTACCATTTCTTTGCAGTAAACTACTGCTCAAACATTTTGGGGTCAGTAAGATTTTAAGAAATTAATGATTTTGTTCAGCAATGACTCATTTAGTAGATCAAAAGAGTAAAGGCATTTAAAATGTTACAAATATTTCTATTTCAAATAAATGCTGCTCTTTTGAACTTTCTATTCATCAAACAATCCTGATATTAAGAATTTAAAAAAAAAATGAAGCAGCACAACTGTTTTCAACATTGATAATAATAAGAAATGTTTTTTGCACAGTAAATCAGGATCATGTGACACTGAAGACTGAAATAATGATGCTGAAAATACAGCTTTGCAGCACAGGAATAAATTACATTTGAACATTATATACAGTAATTGTATGCATACTACTTACTTTCATAAATGGTAATTAGTATGCCAAACCAAAGCCAACCCACAGATGGCCTTTGAGATTGCTTCCCATCTAACCTGAATATCTGAGTTTTTCCATGGCACTGTCACATTTGGCTTATTCACGGCGTACTTTTCTTTGTAAAGCTACTTTGGACCAATTTGAATAGAAAAAGTGCTCTACTAATAAAACAGAATTGAACTGAACTCAATTCCACTCTTGTTTTCCCAACGATTTCCTGTGTTGATATTCCTATCACCATGACAACCTATCTTAAAAGCCCTCTCCATTTACAATTAATGCAGCTGTCCTTTAAAACATTTATTTGTTGATTTATTTATGCTTTATGCTACCCAGAGGAAACCCGCCGTTCGTCTAAAAATCAAAGTG
This sequence comes from Cyprinus carpio, assembly GCF_018340385.1. Taxonomy (NCBI): domain Eukaryota; kingdom Metazoa; phylum Chordata; class Actinopteri; order Cypriniformes; family Cyprinidae; genus Cyprinus; species Cyprinus carpio. The sequence goes on along the minus strand of NC_056581.1, from coordinate 16,760,899 downwards.
CTTGTCATCAACACACAGATCTTGTGACAGTGAGGAGGTTTCATAAGCGTGACAAAGTTTGATGGATGCAAGATGGGGAAAAAGGGAATGAAAATGAGTGTTTTTTCTTTTTTTCCCCTCTTCTCTATGCCTTGACTCCTCCATCTTGTGCTCCATGCATGAACGGGAGGCAGTCTGGAGTGTGAGTGGTGTTTCAATGACTGTTGCCCACAGAGAGGCACTAAAGTGTGCAGCCCTGCCAAGAACCCTCCAACCGATCGCTCATTCACACGCTCAAAAGGCCTGGATCCTACCGAAAACACCCGGCCACCCATTTTAACACAGCCCTCGGGACGCTTTACATCACACACCAACAATAAAGCACCATGATATTGCCATACTTTTTTTTATCATGGAAATATCGCTGTATTCTTTTTGTTGCTTTGGTTTTTTATAATTTTTTTATGTAGTATCACAATATTATACCAGATAATAAATTTTCCATGTTATTCTTAGGAGTACATTGTAAATACTTTAAATACAATAGCCTATATAATGTGGCATTTGTGGTACTGTCATGGTATTTTCACCTGTTACCATCACTATACCACTTTTTTAAGTAAAAATATAATGGTTTATGAATATTTACCATGCCATGCTTTTGATATGGTTCCATTGTAATACCATGATTTTACTACTGTATACACCATGGTAATATGAAAATTTTTTTGGTTATGGCCTTAGAAAAAGTACTGTGTTGGTACCATGGTACAGAGACTATTTTCACCTGATACCATCACTATACCATAGTACCTTTTACTTTAAGGGAAAATGGCATGGTTTTATGAATATTTACCAGATGAGGTAACATGGTAATACATGATTTTTTTTTATGGTTATGTACTTTACAAAAACTACTGTGGCGTAACAGTAGTGGTATCAGGTACTTTTGGTACATATGTACATGGTACTTACAGTAAGACCCTGGTAAAAACAATGTTACATAAAATACCATGACGTATTAATAATTAGTAAGTACCCCGGTATATATGAAAAGCACCATGGTACCACCACAGTATGTTTTAAGGGCATTAAAGCTCTTCAGCCAATTTTTAAGACATTAATTCCATCTACAAAAGCAGCAGGCGCGAGATCTTATCACATTCAGAAATGATTCAGATCTAAACGTCTGAAATTACATTAATTCAGAGGCTCTTTCTAAAGCTGTCTTCATGCCCCAAAAAAGTCATTTCCATAATAGTACTGAAATGAAGTTTCAGCACTGAATCGACTCTCTCCACCTGCTGGGACTGTCCGTCTGCATTAGTGGCTGACAGTGCTCTCAAGCACAGGATGAACAAACCCGACAGCTGAAGCCGGTGTGTAAAACATCGAGCTAAAACGTTAAGGCAAACACTCGCTCTCAAATGTCACCGTGGAGACAGGGGAGCTGATGGCAATGCTTTGACTGCATTTCTCACCTTATCTCGACGCGCTAAATGCACCCGGGCTCAGGTGAAGGCAGTCGCTTGCAAGCACCTCTCAAATCAGAGAAACAGTTTGGGACGTTTCAAAACACGCTACCTGTCAGCCGCCGCTTTGAAGCAAACGGAAGCTGAAATATTAAGCATGTAAAATGCTCCGCGGAAATTGAGGTGTCATGCGCCTGACAGATGGTGCATGCTTTGTACCAACCGTTCCATCTGGCTGAAGTGACACCGTCATATTCAGAGGCTCAGATTCATCATGGAGCGTCTTCAAAGTTCAGCGCTGACGTTCTCAATCGCTCATTCACGTGCATCATTAGAGCTGTAGCCGCGTTAGAGGTGGTTATGTGGAGTTGTGTTCTATTCCTCAACAATACCCTGCTTTTTAATATCTTTAAAAGACTTCTGTTGGCAACAGTAAACATTTAGATGCTTGAGGAGCCTTATACTCCAGTTTTAAAGTTATTGCATATCTCCATTACAGTAAATGTGAGTTTATTGGCTTTTCTTTTAACAGCAGAGAACATGAAATCAGGGAATCCAAAATCAAGACACAGCAATTGGAGAAATGTAGCATTACATCACTTGCTCACTAATGGATCCTCTGCAGTGAATGGGTGCCGTCAGAATGAGAGTCCAAACAGCTGATAAAAACATCACAATAATCTTACAAGTATCCACACCACTCCAGTCCAGCAGTTAACATCTTGTGAAACCAAAAGCACCATCATTAGACATTTAAGGAAGTGTTATTATGGACTTGAATTTTGCCACAGTTTAAAGTTAAAATGACTTTTAGATTTGTTTCTTACAAACATGCAGCTTTTCACTTCACAAGATGCTAACTGATGGACTGGAGTGGTGTGGATTACTTGTGGATTATTGTGATTATATGATTATTATATGTTTTTATCAGCTGTTTGGACTCTCATTCTGACGGCACCCATTCACTGTAGAGCATCTATTGGTGAGCAAATAATGTAATGATAAATTTCTCCAAATCTGTTCTGATAAAGAAACAAACTCATTTACATCTTGGATGGCCTGAGGGTGAGTACATTTTCAGCAAATTTTCATTTTTGAGAGAACTATTACCTAAAACTCAACAACTTGTTGCAACCCAATGTGCATGATGTTCTGCACTGCATTTGCAATGAATCCTTTAAAATTAGACTAGGATAATTTATTAAAAAATCAATTTCATGTTAACTTTAATCAAAATCGTGCACATACACTTTTCTTTTAAGAGTATTCTGCATGTCAGAGTAAACATTTTAGTGCATTTAATGCACTAAATACAAAACATGCACTAATATATTCTCTTTTCAGGGCACTGGTCAAGATGAGAAGATCCTTTAGGCCATTCATTAGTTTTGTCGGATTCACTCAACCAATGCGATCATTTAGGGCTGATTAACACTGCCTGATAATTTCATTAACACCCCAAGGCAACAGATGCTCAGCTGTGAAACTTGTGTCAGGATGTTTACACTAAACTGTTTCATCACGTTTTCATCAGGAAACGTTAAAAAGGGCCTTAATTTGTCTGTTCGTTTGACAGGTTCTGCCAACTTTTTTAAATACTGCCAACCTGATAAGCGAGTGTAAAGGCCAAAGGCCAACAGGTTGATGGGTAGATCCCTGCAAGAAGAAAAGCGTCCACATTTTACCCTTCAGCAAAACACAGATTGCTCCAGGGGGACTGAACCTGAAACTAGAATAGAGCAGCATTTGCCTGTGCAAAACTCAATATTTTATTTCATCTGTAAGTTGTTTGTTAATGACTAAGATAAATGACAAATGTAACACTGTTTCTGGAAGCTACCACATAATATCTCAGCTGAAGTTGAGGGAGGTAAATAAACAATTTCTCAAAATTATGATAACACACTCTTCCAAGACAGCTTAAGAATTAGTTCCATATAAATGTGAAAATAATACATTCATTAATATTAGTATTAAAATAGTTCATGTGTTAAAATAATGTTGCAATGCTATAAATGTTAAATTAGAATAATAAATAATAAGCCTCTGATGCTCACCAAGGCTGCATTTATTTGATCTAATTTTTATTTTAATATATTTTCTAATATAAATAGTAATTTAAATAGCATTTCATTTATTCTTTATGCATTTCGTATTATTATTGATGTTGAAAACATTGTGCTGCCTAATATTTTTGAGGATTTTTTTTTTCAGATTATTTATTAAATAGAAAGTTCAAAAGAACAGCATTTATTTGAAATAATAACATAAAATGTCTTTATTGTCACTTCAATCAATTTATTTAGCTGGCAATTCATAAAGCGTGTCCTAAAATGACTACTACAATCTTTAGGTTTTCCACATCTCATCTACTTTTACGCTTTCCCCTCAGTCCTTCTCTCACAGCTACGATTCTTGTCTTTTTGATGCTTTAGGACACCACTGCTCAAAAAAAAAAGTCTCACCAATTCCCAGTGACTACAGAATGTGAATTATGAAGAGGTGCTGAGCTGCTGAGTCGGGCTCCAGGTGCTGAAGAGAAGCTGTCAGTCGCCCCCCGTCAGCAAACCTCCAGGGCATCAGATGCAAACCTCTTGTTCGGAGGAAACTACAACAAAAAGCACTTTCCAAGATCCACTGTACGTGCACAGGCCGCCAGCCCACGGTATAGAGCATCAGGATAGCAGATATTACGCAAACTGCCCTACTGTCAGAGCTTTTAAAATGGCAGTGATATTGCATACAACACTGTATTCCGGAGCATGTTTAACACACCACATGCTTCATTGAAATAATACCATAATGCCAGCCAACAAATTACACTAGAGATATTACCTAAACCTTATATTTACGGAACATGCCAGCGTTCAATGGATCTACATCAGCGTTTGTTTTGATACCCGATTAGGGAAATACGATATTAGCAAAACAAACACCTGGTGATAGATTCAGAACCAGACAGAAGCCCATCGTATCCTGAATCAACAAACCCACACAGGTACAATCAAATGAATCATTCCATGAAGCGGATGCCTTTTTCATTTTTTCATCTTTTAAAATGTATTTATTTTGAAATATAAATTAAAGTTTGAATTAAAAAATAATTTTAATTAAAGTATAATTTTATAAATATATAATTAATTCATTACTTTATTATAGTTATATTATGCTTTGATTAAATTAATTACAAATATAATAAATGACAAAGGTAAGAAGAAATGTATAAAGTAATATATTTTTAAATATATTATTTTATAATATTAAATAATCTGTAAGTAACATTTTAAACAATGTATCAGACAAATAAGGTATTAATAAATTGTAATGTGCCATCTTGAGTCACATTAAAATATTCATTTAAAATAATGATTTAATTTTTCCTGTCTGCACTGCTGGTAGTTATGCCACTGGCTGTTATTTATACCAAATATTCACTTTTAATTAATCACTTGTGTACTATATAAAAAAATCATGGTAATGAGGATTGATAAACAAAAACATAACAAGAAGCAATAGCTTCTTAAATAAAGGTTCTGTATTGGCATATTATATTCTAGGTGGTTCCACTGCACAAAAGTTTTCCATCTGGAAAAGCATTCTTATAAGAAATGTTCTTTGGGGAACCTATGGTTCTATTATGACGTCACTGTGAAATCCCCTTTTTGGAACCTTTATTTTTTAAGAGTTATTTACACAATGAGCCAAAAAACACTGGTTTTGTAAAATAACCCAATGCTCAGGTCTCCATAAATCCACACATTTGAGCCTGTAGTCTTCTGAGAGCACATCTCACGCACTTGTTTTAGTTCCTATCAGACATTTCCTGCGGGACATTCTTGCCCTTTCTATTCTGATTTGGCTTTGTGTGTCAGAAACTAGGGAGAGCTGTGGTGAAAGACGGGAAGTGATGTGATGGAAAGAGAAGGACAAATTCTAGATGAATGAGTTTCAGAAGGTGCAGAACAGACAGTCTGTCACCTAGAGAGTTCTGGCCCTGTGAAAATAACACTGACAGCACCACCAGAATTGTCTATCTGATTTTTGGGAGAGTACTGTGAATTTGCTTGAAACTTTGCAGTCCATAGTTCTGTGGTTCCAAATGAGAAATCGCACTCATTTACTCATTCTAAACCTGTATGACTCTCTTTCTTCTGTGGAAGCGGAGCATGAGTCCTATGACTGCTTTTATGGTGCTTTTGAAGCATGAACGCTCTAGTTCCCATCCATTGTAATGGCATGGAAGAGAGCCACCAGCACAATTCTTCTATGAATGAAAGAACACCAAATAGTGCAAATAGTGACATGATGAGAATTATTTCTTTAAAATACAATACACAGATTTATTTGAGTCAGCAATAAAAAATACTATCAAAGTTTTTTTGCATGGAAGAGCTCTAACTATCATATCACCAGCAGTAAATTAAGATAGCTAGAGTGCAACTAAGATCTAGTTCCCATTAACAGTACAGAGTGTGCCAAAACAATGAGAACTCAATTATTATGGGACGTGATCCAAAATTAACATGAGGGATATTATAACTTTTGTAATCTAACCCTTCTAGTTATGGAAAGTGCTGGGTTCACTACAAATTCAGTTCTATATTAAGCAATTAATCACTACAGATGTTGTTGATTTCTAGACAATTTCAACTTATCATCTATAAACACAAACAATGTACTGTAATTAAATTTATTGTAATGCTTTTATGCTCTGTTCAATTCAACTCATATTTTCAACTACTGTAAATGAAACAAAACCCACTTTGACTCAGAAATCTAATGTGGAAATCTAGAATTTAAATAACTGTACAGTTGCAAAACAAATGCTTTTTGCCATTAAATTGCCATTTTGTTTCATTATCATATTCTGAGCAGACACCAGAATAATGCATGGTTAAAGATGTCAATCTAAACGGAAAAGAGCACAACATTAAAATGTTTAAGTCTACAGAGAAAGGAAAATCACTAAATATACCCACAAGACTTATTATATGGGTTAACATCCCCAAGACTTAATATAGGCTATTACATGAATATTCTATATTACATGAATATTATTAATATATTAAATGAATTAACATGAGAGTAGTTGCTTACCATTCTTGCATGTGCAATTATCTCTTGTAATGGTCATGTAAAGCTGGTCAACCTGGAAGTGGAAACTTTCCCATGATACCAGCAGGAATGTAAACTAAATGTAAAATAGTACTGTTTGTAGCAAACCACACTCACATTATGTCGGTAAAGATACACTCACGCAGACAGTAATTTAAGCTTGCTAGTAGGCCTTCCTTTACTACTAGTCAAAAATAAGTTATTACAAGATATGACACTAGTTTTTCTTAAGTAACACTATCCACAACTATATATAAAGTTTCAGAGGAGGGTTGCGTCTCATTTCTTTAGCTAATTTTCGTCGTCAATCACATCGTTAAACATGGCGTTAATAGGAGTGGTAAAACGCGAAATGTACCTGCGCGTATGGGTGTCTCCGCTTCGCTGTGATTGGCTGATCACGCTGACAACAAATTAAAGCCCGCCTACGACGTTAACAGGTGCGCGAATAACCTGAATGCGCAAACCGGTGAATACAGAGAGAATACTTACAAAATAGACGCAGATATCAAAATCTTCAGTCAAAAGTAACTTAAAATTAAACGAAATAAAAAAAAAATAAAATAAAGCTGTAGCTGCACCTCAGTGTCTGCGACCATCAACACGTTTGACCAATGATAGTCTGGTAGGATTTGATAATATAATAATTGCGACTAATAATAAAACACACACACACACACACACACACACACACACACACACACACACACACACACACACACAAACAGTTTGTAGCATTAAAGGCATTCTAACTTATGCGTTAACCTATAATTATTTTTAAATCAATGTGTAACACGCATATCTGATATGATTTTAATACATAGTTTTTTTTTTTTTTTTTTTTTTTTTTTTTTCAAAAGCAAAACATATAGGCTATATTGTTTAGTTGCTTGTGTAGGAAAATGCTGTTCCTTTAATCTAGTTCCTTTAATCTAGAAACGTCAAATCGAGCTGGAATTTACACTGGACCAAAATAATCCAAACGCAGAGAGGTGTCTTTCCCTTCTTATTTCAGATCATCACACACCACTGTCGGAAAATAAACACATTTTTAATTTTTTTTAATTTTTTTTTACTAGAGGACAGAATCGTGTTAAGGAGCCACATGTACTCGCGCATGTCCCGATTAAAGAGGAGTTGCCCACGCGCGTGGAACTGAGCTAAATTTAAACCGCAAGTGATTAAAGAGCTGCTCGGGGAAGAAAAACAGTGGGTGAACCAACACAGTCATTTGACTTCTTGTTCACGCATCTGCATGAATAATGCAACAGCATTGCATTTATTACACCAGGTCAGGGAGGGTGAATGCTCCTGCTTCGGGGAGGTGACACTTACTGAAATCAAACTGCGCTTGTTTCTAATGCGAGCACACGATTTATATATATATATATATATTTATATATATATATATATATATATATATATATATATATATATATATATATATATTTTTTTTTTTTTTTTTTTTTTTTTTTTTTTTAATTTATCTCAATCTTGCGCACAAAAAGTCGTAATAGCGTAAAGGACGCATGTTTATGAATGGACAAGCACACACACACACAAGCTGACAACAGACCAATGCATTTTCATGTCATTCCATGCACTTTAATTTCAGTTAAAGCACAAGTCCAAAGGGTCCTGGGTGAGATTTACAACGTTATGCACGACGTCTATGCAATACATCTATAGCCTACATGTGATCCATTATAAAATAACATTCAGTTGGAATCCCGCAGCGTTACTCTTTGTCCACGCGCGTTTTTATGCAGCAGATCCACACATAAGCATGTTTCATTATTTCTGCCCCAATTTTGCCTTGAAAACAATTCTGGCGGCGCATGCACGAGCCAAACTGATCAAAACAGGCATGTTTGTCTCGTGCAATCTTGTCCGCAAACCTCACATGTCGCATCAGGGTGACTAAACTCAAATACTTGTGTTGCAACGAGTTTTTATCAAATAGGCTGTGCGTAATCGTGATAAAAGTGAGGTGTATGTGGTAAAGTTTCAAGCGCTCTTTCTGTTAAACAGCAGTGTCAGTGCATCAAAGACAAAAGGACATCTGAATGAATCAGAGCAGTAATGAACATTACCTTGGGCTGTGATCTCTCCCCATAAGCTCCCCATCCAAACCATCAAGCCAAACAGCAGAGCATCACTTTGAACTCCCAGCATGTTAAGACACAGTCCAAAGGGGGTCCAGTCCAGAATAATCACAGATGCAGCGTTGAAGTCCACAGCAGAGCTGCTTAGTGTAAGAGACGTGGAGTTGAACTCACAGGCGGCGTGTGTGCATGAGCTCCTGTGTGTTCACAGCTCTCTTCATCTCTCCTCTGCTGAACTCCGCAGTATGTCTTCTCCTTCACTCACCCCTCCTCTCTCTCTCTCTGGTTTGTGTGTATAAAAGTTGCTGATGCTGTGGGAAGAATATGCTTCTACAGTTTCAAATCTGAATTCAGGGATATAATAAATGCGTATTTGTTACTGATAGATAGATAGATAGATAGATAGATAGATAGATAGATAGATAGATAGATGTTTGACTGTCTGAAATAATCACAAGCCCACCCTTTTTAACCAATCAGAAATTTTATGACATACATGAAAAACTCATTTCTGAGAATGGTGTGACAACTAGCCCCAGTCTTGATTTTACCATAAAGGCAATTTAAAACTCCCAGCGGAGAGGCTAGTCTCTACTTAGATTACCAAATGTTTTCCCCAAATCAATCCACAGTGAAGCTCATATGATATCATGCATGACTTCACCGGTCAAGGGAATTCATAGTCCAGTAACAGCATTATCGTTTATCCCACATCTCTCATTTCTGGCTAAAAGGCCGCTGGCCTGCACTAAGAAATGAGATAGACCTCGAGTTTGAGGTGCCGTGACCAGAGCAGACTCTGTTTCAAACAGATATGCCCGGCTATGTGAGAAGAGCTGGACAGAAACCACATAAAGACCTCCAGCCCGCTTTGAGATATGTGATGCTTTGATGCAATTTTTTTTTGTTAATCCAGTGGCATGAGAAGAAAGTAATTTCTCTGAAAGCATAATTTTCAAATTCTTGTTAGCTGGGTCTAGCTGCTTTGCGATAATCTTTGTTAATTACTTCTGAGTGAGTGTTCCAGTAAAGAAATGAAAACATTCATCCGGAGAAATTCGCTGAAAGGGATAGTTCACTCACTTCAAACCATCCTGTATCCTTAATATTTGAATCAGGAGAGAAATATGCACAGATCAAGTACCATTTACAAGTGAAACAAGTTCTAAACAGATGGATTTTGATGAGAGAGGAATTTTTTGCTGGAGAAAGCTTTATTATGAATTATGGACTCTCTTCTGTGGAACAAAAGAATTATATTTTTTCCAGTCCAATGAAAGTCAATGGGGTCCAGTGTTGTTTGGATATTATAAAAAAGGAATGAACATTTTGGATGTCTAAACCTTTATATCTACATTCAAGTGACTGCTTCCAAGGCTGTAAGATCACAGCTCAGTGTTGGCAATGCCATTCACCTTTACAGACTAATGAGGCATGACACATGTATGGCTCATTGCCCAGCACTGAAACCACTGTTTTTTATGTAGTTAAAATTCAGCTGCTGTATATAATGATGCTGTTGGATTTATTTTAAAGTGAAACTCCTCGTTTTTTAGCAGTGCAACCACGTATTTGTTGGATTTTGTGCCAGAACTTTATGCATCAAAATAATTAACATGTATTTTTTTTCTGAAAACAGCTAAACCAGGAACATTTATATTATAGATCACAACGTTTATATGCATCTGCTGACACTCATCCAAAGTGATGTACATTGCATTCAATGTACATTTTTATCACTTCATGCATTCCCTGGCAACCAAACCCATGACCTTGTTTAGCTAGCGCCACACTCTCTTTTTAAGCTAGAGAAATCAAGAAAATCAAAGAAAAGAAAATCTCAAAGTGACTGACACTCTATTGACACTCTATAGAGGGGCTCCATCCCTCCCTTTCCTTGTGAAAATCTTAATTAGATCTGAGGAGGTCTAAGGATTATCTGTGATTTTCCGGCACTGTCTCCGTTTTCCTGCCATCTATCAGCCAGTTGCTGTAATTCCACAGTGAAATGCCACCAAACGAGCAAATCCACAATATGCTTAGTTTACTTAGGAAGTGCTGAAACAGGTATTCTGCAGCTAATGCGGTGTGGAAAGGTCATTGGGGATGGGAAACTCTTTTTTTTTTTTTTTTTTTTTCAGCACCTTCAGAACATTTCCCAGGAACAATTAAAGTCAATGTGAAATGGCATTTGCAACCCATTTTTGCTGCTGTAAGGTGATGCATTTTTATCCACTAGGAACTGATAATGAAAAGTAGTAATACATACCAGCACTGCTTCTTTAAATCTACTTTTATTTGCTTTTATTGCAGCAACATTAAATTACTGCAATTACTGGCAAGATTTTAGAATTTTAAGATTTTATTAGATTTATATATATATATATATATATATATATATATATATATATATATATATATATATATATATATATATATAAAATAAAAACAATTATATTACTAAAGGTTTTGCAAATTTTTTTTTTTCAATTTTTTTTATTGTATTAATACAATTTTTATTCCATTGACAGCATTATATGAGTGTGTGCATGTGTAAAATTAAAAATAAATATTTATATTAATAAAATAAAAATTTTGAAAAAAATTGCATTTACTCCTATTTCTATTTTATTAATATAATTTGTTGTTTGTATTTTTATAAACAGTTTTTAATTGTTATAAATTGAATAAACTTTATTTAATATATATATTAAATAAAGTGTTATATATTAGGAAGGGGGTCCCTTCAAATTTCATCATCACATTTGGGGGTCCATGGCATTGAAAACATCAGTTAAGAAGGACATTTGTTTCAGAGGCGGCGCAAGTGTAAGAAAAAGCATTTTATTTTTTATTTATAACAAAATTACTGCTGAATCATACTTAATAAGAACTTTGATGTGTTTTGAGAAAGTAAATTCAATTTAGTCAATTTTGATGTCATGTTGACTTTAAAACACACTTGTCAAGTTCCTCAACAGGCGTTTGGCACTGTGCACCACATGTGTGTGTGTGTGTCATTCATTGCATTAGACAGCCCACAACTGCTCTTAGTCACCATTAATAATAGCCAACAAATGCTCATTGGGTTCATTTGGGCTTTTTAACTTAGTGTGTGTGAGTGTTTCACGGAGGAGAACAAGGCCCACACACAGCGAGGATTCACTTGAGCCCTCCCACGCGCTCTCTAAACCATCGTATATGCAGTCAGGAGCCGAGATTGTGTGAGTGGAGCTCCCATGTGGCTTCACATTTCATTTACAAGGCATTCGACTCTGTTTTTCGCATGTCATTTGGTCTCTTCTGCTGAGCACAGGTGTGCAAACACAGAAAATTATGAAGTTATATTAAAAATACAGCTCATAATTCTGCCTAATGTTAATTTATAATATTTGTATATATAATATTGATTTACCCATCACCCCCACACCTTGTAATATCACAATCTCTTTGTCCTCATGGCGTCTTCAGCCCCTCCTCTATTTTCTTTTCATCCAGTGGCTTGTGGTCTTTGATGGCAGGGAGGGGCTGGCTGTGGAACCCAGGGGAGCGACGGTCAAACTCACAGCCCATGTCCTCTCTCCGCTCCGTAATCCACAGGCTGAGCGATCCGGTGCATGGAGATCTGTAAATAATAGATCACACGACAGTCGGGAATGAGAGTGTGCAGCACATATGGAACTGAGGGGGATCTGAGACACATAAACAACCATGGCAAATATAAGTTAAACGACTGAAATACACATCTGGCGCACATTTTGAGTTGAGTCACACACAAAAAATAATCAAGTCACTTTTATTATATAGAGCTTTTTACAATACAGATGGTTTCAAAGTAGCTTCACAGTAATAAACAGGAAAATAAGAATCAATGATGCAGGCTTCTTCAAATATGAGAAATTCAAATTCTGCTGTAAAGCAGCTATAATAAAGACATTGTTTAATTCATTATTTAGAGTAAAATTTATAAATTATGAAAGGAGCTCATAGGCACAGCTTTATCTCATGAGAATAATTGATTTGATGGATCTCTTTGGGAGACTGGGGCTAGTTGTCACACTTCTTACAACAGTGAATATTTCTAAGGGGTGATTTACAGTATATATAGACACAAAGAAGTATTGGTATTGAAGTGAAAAGTTGCAAAATTAGTGGTTATTGGTTTTGAAATCTGTTATTTATTTGACACTGATTTGAAAATCTTGCAAAACATATCTGTTTATAGAAGCCCTGACATTTGCCAAAGTAATTGTCCTAAGACTACAACTCAACCTATATGGGTTTCTATGTACCTCTGTTATATAGGCTAGCCAACTCTTTACTTAATGTATGCTAGTTTCACTTATTGACCAAATAACTATTACAAAACTATAACATAACATGCCTCTATTATAGTCAGCTTTCCTTAAAGTATGCTTTTTCACTTGCTGACAAAATAACTACAGAACTTGATGATATTGCATTTTTTGTTTGTTTGCTTCATGAACGTGATCATAAGTTGGTTCTTCATTTAGGTTTATAAAGTAAATTAAACCATTGCTATTGAAAATAAACATTTGTAGACAAAGACCTTGCATAAACTTACCCATGTGACAACTAGCCCCGGTTATAGCTACATAAAAGAGGTTAATTTGAAATAAAAGACAACATATTTAGTATGCATAATTATTCAATTCGATTAAAACATGATTATAAAGAAGTGATTTTTCAGCAGGTTCATGCAGCAGGTCGGATCCATAATTAACCTGCAGTGATCCTGACTTAATTACTGTCACCTGATGAGCAATTAACTTCCTCTTTAAACCTTCACAGGGCACAAACTCGCTCTTTCTTTTCTTTTGCTGTCCTAGAAGCAGCCCTGAGATTTATTTCTGGTGAGAATATCAAACGAATTTCTGAGTAGTTCACATTACATACTGCGCATTCAACTGGCTTTATTGTATGTGCCTTTCAGTTTTTTTATATTTGTTTCAAAATGAGCAAAACTGAGAAACCTCTATCCACTCTTTGGGGTAAGATATGACACTTTCGAGTCTTAAAGTAAAATATAACAAAGCGTACTAGTTTTTACGAAGTTAAATCGATCGTTGTTTTAGGTTGTGAGCTTAATGAATCTAATAAAGAAGAGTCCTTCAAGACTGATGACACGAACCATCAACACCAGCTGGCATTGAGAACGGTTGGTTTAGTGATTGTCAATGTAAACGTGACGTTTAATTGGTGTTTATTACCTTTAACCCATTATTTGGTTTGGATGTGTCTGGGTCACACCGCCAAAGATGAGTTTAATATTGTTGAGTTGGTCACCGGTGAGGGCAACAACAGCGCAAAAGCAGTTCCGATAGCAACACTACATGCTAAGTCTATGCCTACGGTAAGAAACTAGTAGTTTTTATTTAGTCATTAACTTTTAAAGCTTTTTTTTTTTTTCTTTAAACATTGGGTGTTTGCTAAATTTTAAACATTTGGTCCAAATAATATTACTGAAAGCTCACTTTTTTTTGTGATATCAACCTCAAATTTGGAACACCACTAGCTTAGATTTTATGGCTTTTTTCCCCCATGTAGTTTTAGAGTGAAACATGTTTTGAAAAATGTCATAACTTCAATTTATGTGCGTTATTCAACGGTTTAAACTTCTTCTTTTTTTTTTTTTTTTTTCACTTCAGCAGTAATCTGCCAGGTATTGTCATTAAAAAGAGACCAAATATTGCTCCAAATAATTCAAGATTTGCAACTGCTTAAGTTGGAAATTGTTTTCCGATCTTTTGTTTTCAGCACCACAGGGTTAAAAAAAAATACATGTATTGTTTGAGAGCGAGAGATAGAGAGAGCTGAAGATATAGATAGTTTGTTAAACTCTTGTGGTCTTTTGTAGTTTACTCTGAAAGGAGGTACAGTAATCTGTCTGTTCCCCATGAAATTTTGTCCTCTATCAGGTTAACCTGTCTGGATTGGATCTTCATCCACCCGTGACCTTTCGCCTGAAGCGCGGCTCTGGGCCGGTGTATGTCGGAGCGGAACATGTGGCCCGTGAGTTGTCGTTTCAGCTCCGTTTTTAGCTACTGTCTGTGGTCAATGGGTAAGTCAACGGGTCTTGTGCCAAAATCTCTCCCAGTGGAAGAGTACTCTGAAGAAGAGATGGATGAGGAGGTAGAAGAAGAGGAGGAAGATATTGAAGAATCACCTGTTAAGAAAGTTACAAAAAATGATGCTGGCAAAGTAAGGCCTATTCTCATAGGTCAAAAGTAGTTTAAATTAAATTTGTTCCTATTCTCACTGTTCCCTTGTATCTTTAAAGAGAAAGAAGCCAGAAAAGGGAGTGGATGAGTAAGTTGCATCTAACATTTGTTTTTATTTGTCCTTCATCTTCACTTGTTTCTCAACGCAAACTAATCAAATGTTTCGTGAATGCAGGGAAGCCTCTGATGGTGAAAATCCACCAAAAAAGGTGCCCTTTTTCTCACTTTCTTTTCTAAAACTATGCACAAATGATTCACATTTGTTTCCTTCAGGGTAAAGGAAGGGGACGGAAGGCCCAAGCTGCAAAGGTGTGACCAGGCAAGGACCTGTAGATCTACTAAATTGATTGTGTAAAGATTTGAGCATTGACCATGTTCTCTTATTGCAGATGTGGACGGGAAGCGTCACATTCCCAGAAGGCCGCTGCTGGACATTTGCGTTGGGATCTCAAATTTCTCACCATAGTCCCATTGTAGTTATGCTTCCTGTCAATAAAACTTCTGGAGGGAAAAGCAAACTTGTCATTTTCTCTGAAAAGCATTTTGTCTGTGGAAGAAATTGACTGGGTTGGCGTAAACTTGTCTGCAGCTGTCATCTAAATGTAGAGGAAGCACCAGTTTAAATCAGGCACTGCATTAGTGATTTACCACAGGTAAGGGTTAAGAAAAGGTCTTATAGGTCTACATTAAGCAGATCTAAAATCTAGTTGAAAATATTCCGGGCTCAGTTAAGCTCCATTTATGGCACTTGTGGCATAATGGTAATGACCACATTGAATGATTGTTAAAATTAGTTTTAGTAGATGAACTGAAGAGCTTTTATGAAAGTTTCACATTTGTGTCTAAAACTTGGGGGGGGGGGGGGGTAGGCCTGGTTTACTTTCATTTTTAGTGCCTCCAGTCAAAATTATTCTGTGATAACCAACATTATGCAACAAATGCTGCAATTTAGCATAACTGAACCTGGAATATTCCTTGAGCGCATTTATGCTTATCAAGTGCATTTAATATACAGCATGTGGTCACTGTGTAGTAGCTTCAAATTCTGTTCTGGCAGTTAAGTATAAAACTTTTCTTTACTCTGTTCTCAGGCAAATAAGTCTAAGTTAATGATTCAATTGCAGAAACCAGGCCAGGCTCTATTATTGAGAGCCTCTTTGTAAACAATCACTGCTCTGTGAACATGCTCCATTTCAGTTGTTTTCCTCTGTGAATGTGATGCTGCTCCTCTCCTTTGAAAGGTCGAAGCAAATACCAATAATTGTGCTTGACGTTTTTATTTACATCTGTTGGAGTTCAACAAATTTGCACTGACTGCTGAGAGGGAACGCGAGCGAACACTGGTCAAGATTCATTTCCCTGACCTGAAGCACCCAAGGGTATCAGCGCAGCTCAAATAAAGGGCATGTTTACAGTGCGAATTTTAGGAATTTGATGTTCACTTTTAACATCTTTATTTGTGTACAAACAGTGCTCAAAATAAATCCTCAGTGTATTTGTGCTTAAATGTGCCTCAGTGCATTCTGGATGGGGATTATTCTCCACATCTTCATCCATCCTGTCAGGAGGAAGAAAAAAAGAGTGATTAAATAATTTACACCCTTTTCAGAATTTCTGTTGTCATTTAAAGGGGTCACACCATTTTCCACCCCCCCCCATAACCCTAAAATATACTGTTTTTTTTCTACGCAGCAGCAGTGCCTTTAATACTTACATGTAAACATTCAATTTGCATACTGTCTCCGAAAAAAAATTACAAAAGCTGTCACCGTGGGGGTAACATTTCAAAAGGTACACTTTTCTACCTAAAGAGTGCATATTGGTACCTTAAAGGTACATATTAATACCTAAATAGCAAACGGATGTTTGTGATCAAAAGATAATGTTTCTGACAAAACAAATTTAAGGATTTCAAAGTAACAGTATGTTTCAGTACAAACTTGGTCTCAAAAGATCAAGGAAAATTAGGTTCCTTATGATATGACCCCCTTAAATGTAAAGCAGGCCAGTGCAGTTTTAAGCTTAACCTTGTTGAGTCTTCTAGTCCACTTCTGCTTTTTTGAGGTACTTCTTCATCACAGAGTTGACATCCTCGCTGCCCTCGGCTTCCAGCCTCTCTTCTTGAGGCCCACGGCGCTTCTGAGATCCTCCAGAACTTGAAGAGTCTGAGTCAGACTCCCTACGTGATGCTCTGGATGGTGGCAACTCACCGAAGTGCACGCTGAGGGCTCGTCTCTCGCCCGTTCGGGATCTGCTTGATGCCAGGCTGCTAGTGGACTGTGCTCGTCGGATTGCTGGGAGAATGTCTGAGCTGGTGTCCCCTGCATCGACTCCAGCCCTCTCCTTGTCTTGATTCCCAAGGAGTCTGCGATTCTGGAACACAAGTGGTTCCGATCCCAATTGTGACTCTCTGGTTTCCGTCACCAGGCCACCGATTAATTGATGTCGGATTGGTTGAGGAGGCATGGCTTTCGACCTGGGCTCCTCCTCTCCTTCCTCAGGGATGGCCAGGTTGGACAAGTGGCGGCGGGAACTTGCAGTGGAGGTCACGGATGCGAGGGAGTCGCAGGAGCTGAAGCGGTTCATCTTTCCTGTGGTGGTGGAGGATGTTGGGCCTGCCTCGGATAGGATGCGGAGGCTGGAGGCACGGGGCAGGTGCGGACTGGGAGGTTTCAGTATGCCGGACCGAGGCAGGTCCTCCAGACCCTCCTCTGCTTCTAGAGACCGCGCTGAGGACCTGTGGCGTATCGTGGAGGCCCCTATCTTCTGATAAATAGGAAGGGACACTGTGCTCCCCTCGCCCACCTCCGAGCCTCTTTCCCACCCAGCACGCTTCTTCCTCAGACCCTCTAAGAACTCAGATAGGGCCGTGGATGATGACGCTCTGCCAAGACCACTGGAACTTTCTTTGACGTCTTCATCCAGGTCCTGTGTGCAAGATCTGTCAAAGACAGACAATAACAATGAATATAAAAGATGCGTCTTATATCATCATTTACTCACCCTTATGGCGTTCCAAACTGATATGGCTTTTTTTCATCCATGCAGCGCAAAAGCAGATATTTTGAAGTATCTGACAAGACATGACTAATTGTCATCGATGTCAATCCACACATAGTCTCAGCATCAGATGTCACGGTCACACTCCATTTGCTAAATGTCTGATGCATATGGCACAATAAACTGGAGACACTTTCGCGACAGATTCTACCAGATTTTTAAGATTCTTCAGTCTTTTAACAGTCCGCCAGGAAATAAAGCCATGTTCATGAAGACTGTGGCACTTCACATATGCAACTAGATGCTGGACTTCAAAAGTTTGTGAAGGTGTAATCCAATGTTGAGTTGCTTGTTTCTAATGCAAAATGGGGTACACTTTATTACACTTTAGACATTCTACTAACTACAGGTAACTTTGCAACTACATGCCTAGTATCTCTCAATAGAGTATGAGTAGACTGTTATGAATGCATATTGGTGGACCATTAAAAAGTATTAGCAGATATTAAGAAGACAGTCTTCAAATATTCGAATAACTTATAGTTGATGTAGTTGCAAATAATTAATTTTTTTTAAAACTCATTTTTGATGCGGTTTTTTGCCTTAATTTTGATGGGATAGTTAGTTGACAGCAAGCGAAGTGGAAGAGAGAGGGGGAATGGGATTAGGAAAGTCCACGAGCTGGGACTCAAACTTGGGACACCCGAAGTCCAATGGTGTGGAAGAGAGAGGGGGAATGGGATTAGGAAAGTCCACGAGCTGGGACTCAAACTTGGTGAAATATTAGTTATTGCATGCAGATCTGTTATCGTTGCGACATTAACCCCCAAACATGACACTGAACAAAACAAACTGTTATTGGCTTTACATGTCAGTCAAACGGCCTCTTACCTAAGTGGGTCCTTGACCAATTGAAGCAGCTACAGAGTCCAGACCTCTGCTAAAAATGACTACTTACCTAATCTGGCCTGGTAGTGTTACCTTGTTTACTGAAGCACACTCGTACCTATTGATTATCAGACTTTTCTTGCTGTGTTACCTGAAACTGTAGGTGCTCATGGTGTCGGTAACAGACTGGCGGCCGGAGCTGCTTCCTGCGTAAGGAGAAGTTCTGCCTCCTCGGCCTCTCCGCGGTACACCTGCCCATTGACGGATCCCTTCACCGACGTCTTCAGTGCCCACACTGGATCCGACGCTGGACATGGTGTCACTGAAATTCAAACCCCATGTTACCAAGTGTGAAAATCATATCATATCTTTTAATGGATGGATCAAGAGTTGTGCAACATGCTCTCATAGCACAAGCGATCAAATCAATACAAGCCAGTAATAATGCAAACATGACCTACATGAATATGATCATGCACATGACTCAAGAGGAGATCTCTCGTCATGGGTGCTGTAATGCCACACATGGGGGTGATTTTAGCTCTGATATCCTCATTGCTACCCAGCAGGCCATGTGTGTTCAGTAAACTGTGTGTTCATTAGTCTTGAGAGTGTTGTCATTGTAAGGGCTCGTAGGGGCACAACGCACTGATCCACAGCCTGTTTACAGACCGACTAAAGCTGTTTGCTTGAGATCCCAAAACATAAGCTCTGTTCCAAGAGCTAGAGTGATGCCTTGCTGCTAATTTCCTAAAAAGGCAGCTATCTTCTAATGGAGCATCCCACACTCATAATAATGAAGTTTCTAAACAGGGGGGGATTGTAGCGATGCAATATATCCTCCATTTTGGATTCCGCAAAAGAACCTTTCAGTGATCAATTCTTAAAAGAACCATTTTTTTTTTGCTAAGTGTGAAGTTTAATTTACTAATCTGAAGAACCTTTGTGAAACTGAAAGGTTCCATGGATTTAGAAGGGTTTTCATGGATCCATCCAAAAAAAAAAAAAAAAAAAAAAAAAAAACATTGATCTATTTTTCTTTTATGCCAAAAATCATTAGGATATTAAGTAATGATCATGTTCCATGAAGATATTTTGTAAATTTCCTACCGTAAATATATCAAAACCTCATTTTTGATTAGTAATATGCATTGCTAAGAACTTCATTTGGACAACTTTAAATTTTTTGCACCCTGAGATTCCAGATATTCAAATAGTTGTATCTCGGCCAAAAATTGTCCTCTCCTAACAAACCATACGGTACATTAAAAGAAAGCTTATTTATTCAGCTTTTGGGTGATGTATAAATCTCAATTTCGAGAAATTGAACCTTAAGACTGGTTTTGTGGTCCAGGGTCACATATTTACATTCGTGTTTATGCATTTGGCAGACACATTTATTTAAGTGGCTTACATTGGATTTAAGGTATACATTTAATCAAATTTATGCATTGCGCCTGGTATCCTTGGGAAACCAACCAATGACCTTGGCATTGCTTGCACCATGCTCTACTGTTTGACTTCCACAGAACTAAGAAGCACTTTTTGTGCTTCAGTATGCAGCAAGTTTGCTACTACTCACAACTGATTACAACAGAGTTCATGTTATTGCTAAATGATGCAAGAGATACTCTACTAAGCATAAAATGTGCATTCACACAAATATTGGCTAAACTGCATTTTTTATTAGATTTTATTTGGGGATGATATTCAGAACTGCATTAAATACATATATAATTGCACTCTGCTTAAATTGCTTGTTGCATTGCATTTAGGGATTGAACTATTTATGAATACATGTGATGTTAATTTAGAACTGGCTCAAAACAGTTAGAAACAGTTTCTTGTTGTGTGTATGCCTATGATGACTTAAAATGCTGGGCAGATCACTAGGTTTTGGAACACAGCCATTGCATCAAAACCCATTCTAGCTTTCAGAAGCTCTTATTCAAACATACAAGAGTAAGGTAATGAAAACATTTTAAAACATGTTGATTTGCTTGCATATGCCATGGGTTCTCTCCTGCCATGCTCTTGTAATTAGACTCACTACATTCGTACAGAGATTTAAGACCCAAAGCTCTGAACAAATGCAACACAGTTCATTTTATCCCCTTTTTCATTCACACAGACAACTGAAAGTGAAGAGACACGGGGGGTCTTGGCTAACGTGCATGCATTATTCAAAAGACAAAGCATATCACAGCTGGTGAACTTTTAAAAGGACTCTCTCGCACAGAGGAAAGCTCCTTGCATTTAACAAAGCAAAGTGGCAGTGTGGGTATGTGATGGTTTGCGTCCGAGGAGTAGGTGTCTGTTCACAGCCGTCCAACGGAGACTCTCGTCTATCTTCATTCAGACGTGTGAAAGAAAGCCGTGACCTTACACAAGTCCACACATACTTACAGCACTGAGCAACAGACTAAGCAGGCAACATCAACAGCCAAACACAGCACTGGCCCATCCATCAACATTTGCTTGATGGTGAACTTTTAGACCAAGAGAGAAGGATGGTTATGTGTTAGACTCCGCCAACACCATTAAGCTACTGTATGGCTCACAAAGAGATGCTGTGAATTTATATGCAAAAAAGAAACCATACTGCATAAAGCAGTACATTTCTTCATGTTGCACCAGACGTTAATATATGTTATGCAACTAGAATTGGACGATATAGGCAATGTATTTGCAATAATATATCTGGCGATATCAAATTTAGCATCCTAGATGCTTTTAAAACCCTTTTATTTGGCTGTAAAGTTTCTTTAAGATCATTAAAGTAGTTCCACAATCCTTCTTTGTCTTGCAATTTGTGAGTATGAGAACGCTATAAGACAAATATTTGAATAGCATCTAGGATTTAACAGTAGCAAATACAGCTAGTAGGTTATACAAATAAAATATATAAAATAATATAAATAAAATAAAAAATATAAATATAATAAAATAGATAAATATATATTTATAATATTGAAAAATACTTTTTACAAAAAAAGTACAAAATAAAATGACAAAATCATTTTTAAAAAGTTTCACTGAATTTTTCCATTTTATTATTTTTTGAAATTACAATATCAATGAGAATGTTTGGCTAATAATGCCTAAAATTGGATATCACCAAAAGTCTATATCGTCCAATATGCAACCACTGTCCTAGTTTTAAGCCCACATTCATCTGATTGCTCATTCCCAAATGCAGAACATAGAAAATACATGGATAAATGGGAGAGAACAACAACAGGATGGGGGTGGAGTGCTTACAGATCTTTCCTTCTAGAGAAGGACTCCACAGCTGTCTGCACACTGTGTGAAGAGGGAGACGCAGTCAGAGACAAACAGGAGTGGGGCGGAAACTAAAGTGGTTGGAGGTACGAGCAAAGCAAGCATACTGAATTTTGAGTGAAGTCTAAACATTCTGGTGGAGAAGATCAAAGTCTGTGAACTCTGATACATCGGACCGCATTTTACTATGGGTGTCGAGGGAGGAAGACATTATTGAAGCGTTTATAGTAGCAAAGTGATTTTGCACAGTGAGGAAAATCTCTTCACATTTCAGCTCAACTGAAAAACAATGAAAGCAATAACTCTATAACAGCAAGAATTAAAACTTCAAACCCAAAAAGAAGAAAACAGTATATATATATACTGTTTTCTTCCCTTTGGTTTTGAAGCTTGAACTCTTGATGTTACTTTTAGAGCTTCAAGAAGTAAATAAAAACTGTTACTTATAAAAACCTGTGCATATACTGTACATATAGAGTTGGGTTTGCCAAAAAAATAAAAGAAAAAATTAAATTAAATTAAATTAAATTAAATTAAAAATTAGATTAAATTAAATTAAATTAAATTAAATTAAATTAAATTAAATTAAAAATTAAATTAAAAATTAATTTAAATATTTTAATTAGATTTTTGCAACATCAATAATTTAATTAATTAAATTTAGCCCTAATGAAATAAAAATTTGTAATGATAGATTTGCTGAAAAATAAAACAAATACAAAAAACCCTAAATAAAATAAAATATAAAATAAAAATTAAATAAAAACAAGTTCAAATTAAATTTTAAAAAGTTAGATTCGCTGAAAAACAAAGCAAAACATGAAACAAACAATCAAACCCTAAATAAAACAAAACAAAAAATAAAACAATATGATGAAAATCCACTGGAAGTTATACACCATTTAAGTATATATCATACTTTCTCCAACACACTATTACATGGAATGAACCAGAAAGGAAATGGAAAAGATCTGGAGCACATTATTAGCGATACCTTTCTGTATCACTTTCATCGCTGGACTCCACCTCCTCCAGCGCGGCTTGTAGATCTACGATACGCCGGATTGATGTCTCTAGATCAGCTTGCAGGGTCTGTCTTACTGCGCTAAGCTCTTCCACTTGCATTTCCTGGAAACAGATAAGACAAGATAAAATCAGATAACCCACAACGGTCACGCTGGATCTCCAGGGGAAATAAAGACCCTGCATCAGGACAAGAGAAATCATTACCAAAGCATTTAATCTCAAAATGTGCCCAATTAATTACCTGCTTGCTAAAGCTAGCATCATTATCAAACCGCTTATTTTCTTCAGAACACATCAAAATCAACTAAATTATATGATTCTGAAGCCTTCAGAAATTAAAAGCATTTATATTTTTAATGTAAATATCTATTTAAATTGAATACTTGTAAATACATATTTAAATTAAACTTAAAATAGTTGTAAAAATACTTATGTTTCAATGGCCTTCATTTATGCATTTTTTTGGCAAGCCTTTCTCTTTAACTTTAGAAGTGCTTGTTTGCTAAAGAACAATCCTGCGTTATTGATCACAAGCCCTTGTTTATAGAACAATTTGATAATGAGCGCTCGAGAGCCAGCGGAGCGACTGATTACACGATTCATTTTCCTCTTCCCTTCTTTGTACGTCCCCAGTCTCTTGCTCTCCTGGACGAGCCACCACTGTCTGTCTATGATTAATTCCCATTGTCTCCTCAAGGTTATTGATACAACAAATCCCATTCCGTTCCTCTCATCTCCATGACAACCACACCTTCACTGTTGCCCCCTCCCTTTCATAACCAATAACCTGGAGAGCCTCAGCATGTGTGTGTGTGTGCGCGTGTGTCATCGCATCGGAAAGAAACGCATCCCAGACTTCAGTCTTTGTGTATGCATCAGGCATCTGTAACACTGTAGCTAATATTCATAATACTGAATGCCTTTGACTCTCAGCACGCAGGTCAAATTGCATTACACACCGGCAGGTGCTGTAATGACGCAGGGCCTTCTCCTTTGTGTTAAATTATGAATATTTACAGGTTTTTCAGTGAGATCTGTGTATTCTCATGGGTAATAATGTGTCTGGCTTGTGGGCGGCCAGTAAGGGGAAAATGCACCGAGTGGCTGTAGATACTGTATGAATATATTAGTTATGAGGACAGTCGTTCAATGTGCCATAGAGTTTCTCAAAAGCAGTTAATTTTTAGATCATTTTAAGCATCAGAAATGAATGCACCATTTTTTATTTCGATATACTACAGAAATTGAAGATTCCACACCTATATTTGACATTATTCTTAGGGATACACAATATATCAGAACCATAGGAGTAATTTGATATTTTTTCACTTTCCTGGTATCAATACTATTGTTCAAACATTTAGGGCCAGTAAGTTTTTAAAGAAAATAATAATTTTATAAAGCAAAGATGCATAGATTGATCAGAAATTACAGAAGAGACCTTTATAATGTTAAAAATAGTTTTATTTCAATCAAATGATGTTCTTTTGAACTTTCTATGTATCAGAAAAACCTGAAAAAAAGTATCATGGTTTCCATGAAAATATGAAGCAGCACAACTGTTTTCAACAGTGATAATATTAAGAAATGTTTTGTGAGCAACAAATTAGCATACTAGAGTGATTTCTGAAGGATCATGTGACACTGAAGACTGGAGTAATGACGCTGAAAATTCAGCTTTACATCACTGGAATACATTACATTTTTAGATATATTAAAACAGAAAATAGTTATTTCAAATTGTAATAAAATTTCAGAATATTACTGTTTTTACTGTATTTTTATTAAATGAATGCAGCCTTGGTGAGCAGAAGAGACTTCTTTAGTGACCCCAAATTTTTGTATTGTTTTTAAATGGTATTACCAATATATATCAGATATTAAATTTAGCATATTTATACATTTTGATTAGCCTTACCGTCCCGTAACCCTTGAAGTTCATATTTATAATATATAAAATATATAAAATATATTAATAATAATTAAGTGTAATCTTAAATCTCAAGATTAATAACCAAGCAATGTATCTTTTTTTTTTTTTTTTTTTTTGGTAAATAAAAGAAAATTAAGGAAAATGAAATAGACATCACAAATAAATAAATAAAATAACCTTTTAGGATTTCCATAGTCATGATAAACTACTATTTGTGTGTTAAAAATCGTAAAAATAAATAGTGAAGAATAATGTGTTGCTTCATCAGCTACAGCAGAAAGGTGTGTGTGTGTGTGTGTGTGTGTGTGTGTGTGTTTTTTTTTTTTTTTGTTTGTCAGTTACATGCTTCGTGGGTTGATGTCTGCTCTCCTGTTCTCTGACTCTTAGATTTCCAGTTTCATATCCACCAGTCTCTGCTGATAGTATCGGGAGTTCTCCCTCTCCCTGGCCTCAGCCTGGGCCGCCTGCTCCAGCTCCTCACCCAGCCGCACCACACTGTCCCGCAGACGCAGAACCAGCACCTACACACACACACACACACACCGTAAGACTGTAAAGATCCTCTCTGAGAAAGAGCAGAAAGTGAGAAGCTGTTAATGGGTCTGACTCTGGACTGACCTCAAATCTCTTGACCTGTCCTCTCTGGAACTCCAATTTGTTCTCTAGATCACAGATACGAGCTTCTTGCTTGCTTACGATGCTGCGGGCCACCGTGGACGACTCTAGAAACTGCACACGTGCTACACTGGTCTGCAGCTGGGAAGATAAGCACCGCTAGGTTATGAAAATACAACAACAATATTTCTACTCCGTGTTTACAACAGTATTCACAACAGAATAGGATTAGTGTGTCCTTGAAGAAGATTGCTTCCGTCACAGAATCAAAAAATAAAAAAGGTAATTGCGACTTTATCCAGTGTGTGTATATATATATATATATATCCATATATATAATATGTATATATATATATATATATATTTGCAATTGCAAGTTTACATCTCAGAATCAAAAAATAAAAAAGGTAATTGCGACTTTATCCAGTGTGTGTATATATATATATCGAATTTACAACTTTTTTCTCAAAATTCTGAATTTACATCTTGTAATTTTTTTTTTTTTCTCTAAATTTGAAGTTTTCATTTTGCAATTATTTTTTGTTTGTGCCATGGAGTAAATAAAGATACATAAAAAAAATGCAAAGACTGTGAATTTGCATCTCACAATTATGAATTTTCAAAAAAAAAAAAATTGAGTTTGCATTTAGTAATTTTCGATTTTTTTCTGTTTACATTTCACAATTCTGTTTGCTTGTGACACTTCATCTCACAACTGTTTTTCTCACAATTGCAAGTTTGCATTTATGTAAATTGTGAGATAAAAAGTCGCAATTAAAAAAAAAAAATCAAGCTTCCATTGTGTCCCAAATCATAACACGCTGAAAATAAGCTTGTTTATAAAGGGTTCTACTTCTGATGGATTTCTAAAGTATGCATTCTTGCATAGATATATGCATTTTTCTTACAGGTACATTGCATTATTCCATATTAGAGTATTTCATACTTAAAAGTACGAACTTCACTAACAGAAGTGCAAAACATAGCAGAGTTGGCCCACGTTACAGTAATATGTTCATATGTGCATCTAATGCATCACTCATCAGTAGCTCTCAGTGTGTCTGTCTGCAGGTCTGTCTCACCTCCTCCTGTAGGGTCTGTCTCTGTTTCTTCAGTTCCTCCATTTCAGCCTGAAGCTCTCGGATCTGAGAGATATCACTGGAAGACTGAGATAAACAAACATGTTAAGCTGGCTTGGCTTTGGGGTATTTTACATAACCTCACACACACCAGTATTGGAGAAACTACTTTGAAGATGTTTGTCAAGCTACCGATAAACCATTTTTTACTAGTTGAAATGAAGCATCCATTTAGCAAAATGAATCACTGATTTACTCATATGAATCAGACTAGTGAGAGAGGATTTTTTAGGAGAGCGTGCAATTCAATGTGACAAATGACAGCATTTTGCCACGCTTTGCAACTACATGATGGTGAAAAAAACAGCTTGTTATTGGAAAAGCTGCGCTATTAAAAAAAACAGCTGAGTGACTGTAATAACTCCCCAAGAGAGCTGCACATGAGTGTAACTCCAGCAGACCTGAGCGATGAGGGCTTTGTGCTTCTTCATGAGCTCGTTGAGATCCTCCTGGTCTTCCTCCAGCCTCTTCATCAGGTCCGTCCTCTCGTGGCGGAGCTGAGCCAGCTGCTCATCCCCCTGAGACAACAGACAGAGACGCACTGAGCTAAACCTGAGATCAGCCCTTTGCTCCTCTCATTTGATGTCTCGGGCCTCACCAGGCTCTTCTGCTTGCAGATGCTCTCCAGTTCGATCTGAGCGTTTTCCAGCTCTGCAGCCAGAGTCTTCTGTGCGCATTCAGACTCCAACCGTCTGGCTTCACTGTCCTCCAGCTAGAATACACATAGACAAATGTCAAATAAAGGTAACTACAGAAATATAGATCACTAACAATATTATAATAAATCCTTATTATTTGTAGATGACTTTGTATTGACAAAACAGACTATGCAGGCATACACTACCATCAAAAATCTAGGAATAATTAAGTATTTTTATTGTTTTTGAAAGAAGTTTCTTCTACTCAGAAAGCCTGCATTTATTTGACAAAAAATACAGTAAAAACAGGAATATTATTAAATATTATTATATTATAAAATAACTGCTTTCTATTTGAATATATGTTAAAGTGTAATTTATTCCTGTGATTCAGTGCTGAATTTTCAGCACCATTACTGCAGTCTTCAGTGTCACATGATCCTTCAGAAATCTTTCTAATTTGCTGCTCAAGAGAAATTTCTTATCAATATTGAAAACAGCATTATTATTATTTTTTTATTTTTTTATTTTGGGCCAGTTTGAGCCATCTATGACCAGCAAACCATCTTAGGCTGCACCTTACACAATAAGATTAGCAACGTGTATTAAATCATTATTTATAATATTTAATGAATAGCTAGAACGTTACTTATACTATGCAAATAAAGCTAATGCCACAAATATACTACTATATTTTACTGCAGTAAGGGGTTAACAGTGGGACTTTTGAAGACTGATAATGCGAAGCTGTATAAATGGTGTGAGTCGTGCTGTGTGGATGATGGGAAGGCAGTGGCACCTGGCAGCACAGTCTCTCCAGCTGCTCCTTGGCACCGGGGTCGTGACCCTGCCCAGGCTGTTCAACGGTGGACAGCAGCAGCTGGGCATCACTGAGCAGGGCATGGGTGCGCTTCAGGTCCCGCCTCAGCCTCTTCTCCACGTCAAAGTCTCTGTGGCCCACCTGAGACCAGAGAGAGAGAGAGAGAGATCTATACATCACACTAAAGCACAAACAGAGTAATGATGCTGGACAAATGAACACACAGAGATGGTCAATAATATAATATAATATAATAATTTTAGATACAGAGACAAACATCATCAGTTTGAGCAACTTGTATTAAAAACATTATTTGTTATATTTCATGAATGGCTAGATCATTACTTGAAATCTCAGGTAATACTCAAGGAAATAAGTGATAAGGTTGGGTTGGCAGTGAATGCACATGTCATGGAAAAATCAATACATGCATGAAAACCAGACGCTTTACACATCCTCTTTCTCAATACGAAACTCATTTTGAGCAGCAGTGTTTATGTGCAGCTCGGGTCATAAACCGTGGTCGTTTTTAACAGCAGCAGATGAGTAGCTTCATCATATCGATCTCGGTAGTGACCACTCTTCCAGAGCACTGTCACATTAGAGAGCTCACGATGGCCTGAGGGCAGGACGTTCAGGTCGAATGCGTGTACAGTATCTCTAAAAGACCCTCTCAGTGTAGCCACAAGCTGTTAGCTAAGTTTATCACAGGACACATGAGCGAGAGCTTGTCTACTGCTAAAAAGATCCTCTATAACTACTACAACAGTGTACAAAGTAATATAGTCCAGCAAACATGCCAAAAGCATTATGTAAAGGTTGCCTAAATTTTATGAACATTAAATAATGTAAATAATAATGGCATTCCCCCTTTTGATACTTCTGATGAAAGTTTTCACAATGTTTAAATACAACATTTTTATATCTGGTATGTTCTGAGAGCTGTTAAAAGAATAAATAAAGGAACATTTTTCTATTCTATTCTATTTATTTATTTTTATTTATAAAAAAAAAAAACTTGATCCTCTAACACTAGCATTCACTATTCTATTTCTATGTGTGTGTGTACTGTATATATATATATATATATATTTATTATTTATTTTATAATGTTGTGTATTTGTGTGTTTTGTGTGTATTATTTTATTATAATTTAAATTTACACAGTAGTATATATATATATATATTCTTAAATATATACACATGTTTTATATTGGATCTATGTGATGATGTGATTAACTGATTAGACAGCACTAATATATATATATAATATTATAATAGTTATTATATTAATGTGTATGCATATATATGCTTGCTCCACGTCTAAAATGACTTTGCTTTTGAGCTGATGTCACCAATCACAAGTTTTTTTAACTCTGTTCCGCTTTTTAGCATCCAGTCAATTGCTGAAGGATAAAACCAAGCCCTGCTCTACAGGTCTTTCTCCAAAATATTTCACATCACAGAAGTAACATGGGTTACTAATGCCATTTCATGCTGATGTTAAGCTGATAATACAAATGAAGTTGAGAATGTTTGCTGAGCTTTAATATTTCCACAAACAAACTGTAATGAAGAGCAGTGACAGATGAGGGAAGAGATGTGTAGACTCAGAGCTGGGCAGTCTGTAGTGCTCTTATATCAGAAAAGAGAGGAACATGACAGCTTTACAGATCCTCATAAGCCTTGATATGACTAAAACTCTGTGATCCATCAAGCAGCGCATCTATCCAAATGACCCACAAACTGTATTAAATATCACGCCTGGAATGCAATAAACATTACAAAGGTCAGTTACGGTTTGTGCATGCAAATTCTAATATGATAATAACACTGCAAAAAAAGATTCCATCATTTATGAAAATATGACAATATCCTTTTTAGGATGCCAAAAAGGTCAAATAAATCAGCTAAATATATATATATATAATATATATATATATATATAATATATATATATATATATTTATATATATTTTTAAATGCAAAAAGCTTTCTTACAAAAATAAAATAAAATAAATACAATAAAAAAAAATGTTAAAATAAAATATTTTAATTATAATAGATTTTTAATATATGATATTATGTAAGGTATAAACATTTTTATTTTATCTTTATATATATATATATATATATATATATATATATATATATATATATATATATATATATATATATATATATTGTGTGTGTGTGTGTGTGTGTGTGTGTGTGTGTGTGTGTGTGTGTGTTACCTGTTCACACAGTGTGGCAATCAGCCCCTCTAAGTCATGCTTCTCATGAACCACCATCTGTTTTTCCTCATATTCCTGTTCCAGTTGCATCTCCAGCTGACGGAGCTGTGCACATGCACACACACACACACACACACACACACACACACACACACACACACACACACACACACACACACACACACACACACACACACACACAGTCAGGAAAGAGTGTTTCAGACAGAGTTGTAAGGTGGTCTGTCGAGCTGTAATTAAGTCTGCATCCCTCACTCGTCTCTGTGAAGACTTTTGCACGTCCTCCAGTTCCTCATCTTTGTCCTCTAGCTCCTTCTGATGGATCTGCTTCATCCTCTCCATCTCCATCTCAAAGCGCAGGTGCATCTGTGGAGAACAGAGTTCAGATGGCCTGTTTGTGTTACTGCACCTTTAAGACTTATGTTAATGTGGGTGATCATATGTTAATGTGCTCATGGTTATGACGTCATAACCTTTTCAAAAGGTCTACTCTTCTTGGGTTCCTATACCTGCTCCTGCTGTTTGATTCTGGCAGTCATCTGGCTGATCTCCTCCGAGCGCTCCTTGTCTCTGGTCTCCAGTTCACGGAGTTTCTTCTTCAGTTCAGGGATGGAGTCAGACGTGAGGTGGAGTGGGACACTCAGGTCACGGATCTGAGCACACAGTTCCTCCTTCTGCTGCTGCAGGTGCGTGACCTCCACCTGACTCTCCTGAAACACACAAACATAATCATACAAACATCACACACACAAAAGCAAACACACATACAAACTCATACAAACCTCAAGACAAATAACACACATAAACATTCATGCTTATAGACACATACATGCACAAACAGTCACACCAGACACACACACACACAAAACATGAATAAATTCAAAAGCAAATGCACATAAAAATGTACAAACACACAATAATGCACACAAATCACATACAGACATATACAAGACACAAACACAAAAATACAATAAAAATATACAACAAATGCATAAAAAACACAAATATCCATACACAAGCAAATGCAAAAACAAAATCATAAACACAAAAACAAATACACATATTGCAAAAACACACAACAATCACATGCAGACACAGGTAAAAATATATACGACAAAAAACTCATGCAAATGCATAAACCCAACACAAACACTTACATATACATACACTAATGTACACAATTAATGCAAAAACACAAAAGAAAACTCAAAAGCAAAAACACACACACACACAACAATGCACAAAAAAACAATCACAGACATATAAATATACCGTAATCACCACACAGTCACAAACACATAAAAATACACACAGCAACGAAAAATAAACACACACAAAAATTAAAAACAAAACAAAAACAAATTCACATATGCACACAAACACACATTTACACAAACAAAAACACAATTATGCAAACAAGCACAAATGCATAAACAGACAAAACTATCAAACACACACACCACAAAAGCAAATGCACATACCAAAAAAATAAATAAAAATGGAACAAACACACAACAATGAACAAAAAACATAGATACATACAAAAGAAACAAACATGCACATACACGCACGCAAACACAATTATACAAATAATGAACACAAAAGCAAATGCGCACACAAAGATGCACAAAAAACAATCACAGACACATAATCATACACAAACACACACATATAAAAATGTATACAAACATAAACAATCATATAAACAAGCACATACGCATAAACACACACAGCAGCAAATACACATAAAAATTGCACACACACACACAATGCACCAAAAAAATATTACAATTACAAACACAGACCCAAAAATCACATACATTCATCTGAACAGATAAAAAACACATTGTATTAAAATACAAGAATGCATAATGCAGATATAAATGTGTGCACAAGTATTTCCCATGTATTGACCTCTGACCTTTGTATTTCAGAGTAAAAACTCACTCATTCATTTTCATTTAGTTTCGTAATGTTATTTTATATTTTTATATTATGGCAGAACTTTTCTCCTCTGCATATTTGGGATCTCTGGGGACTGTTTACCGAAAGAGGACACCCGGAGTTCACGGGCACGATCGCAGATGGTGGACACTTGACCTTTGACCTCGGCCCTTACCTTGAGCGTCTTGCGAAGGGTGAAGATCTCTGCACCAAGGGTGGTATTCTCCTGGATGGCTCTGTCCTTCTGCTCCCTCTCATTATCAGCCTGCTCAAGCGCCTGGGTCAGTTCGCTGTCAAACCTACAAACACACACACACACACACACACACACACACACACACACACACACACACACACACACACACACACACAGATCAGACAGAGGCCTTGAGAATGCATTTTCAAGAAACCAGATAGCGTGGCACTAAATATTAATGAATCATATGCAAATGAGACAGACCTCCTCTGTTTCCTGTCCAGCTCATGAGCACGGCCCTGCAGGCTGTCTATCAGCACGCGGGCATCCTGAAGGTCAGAGGTCAGCCGCCGGCAGTGGCGTTTTAGCTCTATCACTGAGCGTTTAGATTGATCAAGCTGAGACTGCAGTTCCTGAACCTGCCACAAGAGGGGGAGATAGAGACAAAGATCATCAGGTAGGGACCTTGTGCAGCCCACTAGACATGACAGGGTTATTCAGTGCAGTGCACATGATAATAATAAATAATAATAAACATGTCATTATCTGCAGAACAAATCAAACAGGATTATTCATATAAGGACTTGGTCAGTAAAGCATACACTGGGGCTAGTCGTCAGAAGGACTACATCTCAGAAACTATATGCTTTTCAGTCCAGTTTCATAAATGCTTGTGTTCTCTTAACAGTGGTTTAGCCTTCAATTAGAATATTTTTTTGTGAATTAATAATAATAAATAGAAATTCTATATCTATCTATCTAATTAAAAAATGTCTTAAATTATGCTTTTTTTAATCTATATAATATAAATTAATTTTATAATACATATTATAACTGTAGTATATATTACATTTAAAAAAAAGTTTGGACATTTTGTATTTTAAATTTTTGGTGTTTCAGGAACTATGATTTTATCATTTTATAATTGTACATTTTATTGAAAAGCCTTTATATTCTATAATGCACATTAAATTACTGACATGTTCTGAAGACAGCTTTTTAACTGTAAAAATTCATAAATAAAAAGCAAAAAATTATATTCTTTTGAAATCAGTCAATAAACAACAGGTTGCCACTCTGAAATTGTACCTTATATTGTGTGACAACATGCCCCACTACATATTAATTGAGCGCGCTGTGTCTTCTATCAATAGTGGTAGATTGTTATTTATTTATTTGTTGTGAAGGCTTCTATTTGTTTTGTTGTATATACAAATCAAACTTTAGAGCTATTTTAGTTATATTTAAATAATACTATATTGATAAATTCAAATTATTTATTTATTTTTATATTTTCAGTTTTCATTTTAATTTAAGTTTTCGTAATTTTGTTGTGCTTTTGTCATTTTTATAGTTTTTTTTTTTTTTTTTTTTATTTTTTATTTAGCTTTATTTTTATTTCAGGTACAGTAATTATAGTTATTTAACTAAATTATTTATGTTAGTTCCCAAAGCAATATTTCTCATTTTCATTTTTTTCAAGTTAAATTTTTTATTTAATATTTTTATTTTATTGTAACTTCATTTCAATTATCCAAAACTATTTTTTACTGCTGTGGTTAAACTATAACAACAATAATTAAGGCCATTTATGAAAACTAAAAGAAACCTTGACAAACACTCTAAGGTGCCTCTTTAAGGTCATGATTAATGTTATAATTAATATTAATACCTTATTATCCAGCAGCTGACGGGCCTCTTTCTCACTCTCAAGTCTTTCCTCCGTCTGCCGCAGACGCCTGCGCAGGAACTCCACCTCCGTCTGTACACATTCCAGCTGCAGCTGCAGCTCACTTTCTGCGTGCACATGCACACACACCCACGCAAACAGTCATTATCTTTCTTCGCCAGCATGTTTGATTGCATCTACACAGAAGCCTGTCTTACCTGTCTCCACTCCCCTGAGACCTTCTTTATTCTTGACTTTCTGTTTTTCTTCCTCTAACTGCCTCTCGAGGGCCTCTAAAGTCACTTTACTCTGGTCCACACGACTCTGAGACACAGCACAGAATAAACACACAGGCGTGACGCCCACAGTTCAACAGGAGAGACAGCGGTGAGGCGTTTGAGACAATATGGCAGGCTATGTTTGGAAAAGCATTTTAATCATACACTCTTAAAAATAAAGGTGCTTCAAAAGGTTCTTCAAGCGATGCCATAGAAGAACCATTTTTGGTTCCACAAAGAACCATTCAGTCTAAGGTTCTTTAAAGAACCATCTCTTTCTAACCTTTTTATAATCTGAAGAACCTTCTTTCGCCACAAAGAACCTTTTGTGAGACAGAAAGGTTCTTCAGATGTTAAAGGTTCTCTATGGAACCATTTAGACAAAAAGGTTCTTCTATGGCATCGTGAAGCACCTTTATTTTTAAGAATGCACTGTTTCTGCATTATATAGTATGTGGACTATATGCTAATTTTCTATATGCATGGGATACATTACCTACATTGCTTCATTTGCTGAAATGTGCCGTATACAATCAGAACATGCTGTGAGGAATACTGTGCACTGCTTCCACTTGACCGTACATTTCTTGTGTGATAAATGAAAGAGTAATTTTTGAACCAGCCCCAATTTTTTAAGATTAATTTCTTTCTCAACTCATTATTTATTTGGACGGTCAAGAGAAAAGGTCTTTGTTGACAGAAGTGATTTTAAAATGCAAAATAACTTATGAAAGATGCGAACTGGATGCCATTTTCTGAATTAAACATGCAGCTTGATGAGATTGTGTGACAATATACAGTAGAATATTACTGTTTAAAATGTAACTTACATTTCACTTATAATTTTTTTTATAATAGTAGGCACATATTTAATTTGAAGCAAAGTGGCTGAAATCGAAATAACATTTTTATCAGCAAAAATATTATGAGTTGTTAATTACACAAGTGTCATGTCAATTATGCAAGTTGTTAATTGCCTTTTTCCCTACGGTTATTTATAAGTCAGGTTGAGCCAGGGCTATTACAGTTAAAGAAAACAAATTCAAATCACAAAAAAATTTTTGTTCATTGAAATAACAGAAAGTTTAACTGAATTAAAATATTATACACACACATACACAAATACACACATACATATACTTAAACTTGTTTCATTTTAGCTAGTTCCCAAGGCAACTTTTCTCATTTTCATTTAGTTTGACATGATATACTAAAATAACTAAAATAATTTTATAACTAAAATTTAAAATAAAATAATTTATATATATAAATATTTATATAATATATAAAACTATATATACTAAAATAACTAAAATAATTTATAATTTAAATATAAATATTTAAAATAATAAAAACTATATATATATATAGTATATAAAAATAATACTTTATGTAGTATAAATACTACTAGTATATATACTATAATAGTATTTTAATTATGCTAAAATACCACTGGCTTGTGGACTTTGCATTGTGGGATACAGTATTTTATGCAGTATACTGTATTAGCATACGTATACTATATATATTATATATATATAAAATGTATATATATACATAAAATTTGCTAACTGTGTAAACATACAGTGATGCAATACTAATATGATTAATATGACATTCTGAATATTGCCTTTATAACACATTCCCACAAGACTGGATAGTTGTGATCCAATTTGACCAATTAGAAACAGAGATCCGGAGACAGATGATGGGTGGGCTGTACCTGCAGTTCCTTGTTCTCTTTGGTGAGACGCAGTCTCTCCGTGCGCTCATTGTCTAGAGCTTGACTCATGGCCTCCCCTCTGAACCGCTCATCACTTAATTCAGATACAACAGCCGTAACCTGTACACACACACACACACACCATCATCTGTCAATGTCTCAGCAGAAGAGCTGTTCATTCATCAGCGGCAGTCATATGACAGAGATTAGTGCTTCATAAGCCGATCACAACCTAGTTTGTGTTAATACGCTTTCACTGATGAGAATTCATAACCAGACTTCATCCATCACTGTGAACACCAACTGCTAGAAAACTTGATTTTGAGATTTCTGATCTGACAGTATCATTTCATTTGTGGCTCAGGGGGCACGGCACAAACACATACCTTGGTCTCCAGGTTGTCTGCAGTCTGACGCAGCTCATTGCGTTCTTTCTCTGACTTTTCCAAGCGTCTCCTCAGAGCAGTGATCTCATCCTGAACAACAGAATGTGATACAATTATAATGGAGTGAAACAAACCTGATAAACAACAACACACTCTAGACAGACAGACAGACAGACAGACAGATAGATAGATAGATAGATAGATAGATAGATAGATAGATAGATATTGATAGAAACAGATGACAGACAGACAGACAGACAGACAGATAGATAGATAGATAGATAGACAGATAGATAGATGACAGACAGACAGACAGACAGACAGATAGATAGATAGATAGATAGATGGATAGATAGATAGATGGATAGATAGATAAGCAGATGACAGACAGACAAAAAATAAATAAATACATAACAGAGAACATAAGAAAATTATGATAATTAAGTACACATGGACAAATATATTTTTCGTTTTTGTTACACATATATACTTTAATTACACAAATATCACTGTACAGATGATTACTGGATAACTCGATTTAGTGGTTTAAATGTTTTGTATAATATGAACATGTCCTTTGAGAATGGGTCAGTACCTCTTTGGATCTGAGCCGCTGGTCATCCATGTTGACGTCCAGCAGGGGGCGCACTCTGCACAGCAGCTTCCACCAGCTCCAGTGGGCCACTGCGGTGAGGACTCGCACATTTCTCTGAATACAGCTCACTGCCATCAGCTGAACCTGATCCCAGATCAGCACTCACATTAGACGCTGCATCAGACCCACACTGATACAACTATACACAAGACTGTAGCACTATTAAAGTCAACTACTAAGGTCCATTAAAAGCTATATTTTACACTATTCCAAGAATTATTTTTTTCCCCTTAAGTTAATCAAGGATTATTGCAGCAGAAATGTCATAATGTTATTTGATTGTCCATTTTACTTCCCCTCTCTGAACTATGGGTCACTACAAAGAGGAACACAGTCATCTCTGAGCACCTATCCACAGATCTATAAACAGAGGACAAAAGAGACTCACCTTCAAGCGGCGGTATTTCTGGCGGCCCAGATGACCCAGACAGAATGCTTGAAGCTGCACCAGCCAGCCGCTCAACAACTGATCTCTCTGCTGATCTAAAGACCTCAGGACATCACGCTTCATAAACACCTTCAGAAACACACACATCAGAGAGAATGACCTGAAAACTTCAGAAGTGAAGGATAAAATAAAACCTGTGTATAAGTACATCTGGGTTCTTTTCAACAGTGATAGACAGAACGATAGAAGGATAGACAGATCATTAGATAGTCAGACAGATAGATAGACAATCGATAGACACAGACAGACAGATGATAGATATATAGATAGATAGATAGATAGATAGATAGATAGATAGATAGATAGATAGATAGATAGATAGATAGATAGATAGATAGATAGATAGATGACTCTGGCTAGATATGTTGGTTGATAGATAGATGGTTTTATTGTTAGATTGATGATTATTCAATAATTCCTCCACAGCCTGAAATAAAGGGATGTAAACACAAACAGACAGAGCTCAGACCCACCTTCGGACGAGCAAAAACCGGCTAATCAATAAACAAGTTAATAAACAGAGAAATAAATATTGTCATCATTTGACATCATTAAAAATAAATGACATTTTAACAGAGGGTAATGAGGCGCTCGTGTGCCGTGGTGATTCAGGACGTCCAGACCTTCCTCTCGTCAGGGGTAATGAAGACAGAACCATATTGCTTCATTATGGGAGCAGAGAGGGCCTGAAAACGACAGCGGAAATCACCCAGGGACATGTGCTCAGGGTAGCCTGCAAGACAGAGACAGAGCTTGTTGACTTTGAAAGGACATTTGGTAACTGACAATACAAAATGGGACCTGATTTTGGTTTTTACAAGGAGAACTCCATTATATGTTCAGCATGTTTGAGATGCAGTATCCAACCTGAGGAATCATGTCTGTACCACAAGTGGTTAAAATTTCTAATCTTAAAGGAACGGTCCACACAAAAAAATGAAAATTTGCTGAAAATGTATTCACACTAAGGTTATCCAAGATGTAGAAGAGTTTGTTTCTTCATCAGAACAGGTTTGGAGAAATTGAGCATTACATCATGTGCTCACCAATGGATCCTTTGCAGTGAATGGATGCCGTCAGAATGAGAGTCCAAACAGCTGATAAAAACATCACAATAATCCACAAGTAATCCACACCACTCCAGTCCATCAGTTAACATCTTGTGAAGAGAAAAGCTGTGTGTTTCTAAGAAACAAATCCATCAAGATGTTTTTAATAATAGACAAACAGATAGAGATTGGTTTCTTCAGTGAAAAGTTGTCTGGTCTGAATCAGGAGAGAAATATGCATAGCTCAAGCACTGTTTAGCAAAAACGAAAACCAAGATGCAAAACAGTTCTAAACAAATACGTTGGTGGATTTTGATGCGAGAGGACAACAGGGGATGGACTTTTTCACTGGAGGAAGACTTTCATTGGACTTTTATTTTGGCCAAAACCGACATTTTAAAGTGCTCCTATTATGCCATTTTTAAGGTTCCTAATATTGTTTTGGGAGTCTCCTACAATAAATTACACGCATGCAAGGTCAAAAAACGTTTTCGTTTAGTCAAAAACCTAATTTTCCAGTGATTCTCAAACAATTCATTCAAAGCAGTTCCTGCTCTGCTCTGATTGGTCAGATGGCCCAGTCTGTTGTGACTGGTCTACCGCGTACAGCACGTCGGAAACGATACGCCCATTGCCATATTTCGTAATAACTTTATATATCGTGCACTTTCCGTTTTACAACTTTGCTGATCGTTTACATTCACATACAGCTACATAACACACTGCATGAAAGGAAATACTGGAAATGGCATAATAGGGGCACTTTAAAGTTAAAAATGCTTTAATGATGGATTTGTTTCTTACAAACACTCAGCTTTTCACTTCTTGTAAATTGCTGGACTGGAGTGGTGTGGATTACTTGTGGATTATTGTGATGTTTTTATCAGCTGTTTGGACTCTCATTCTGACGGCACCCATTCACTGCAAAGGATTCATTGGTGAGCAAGTGATGTAATGCTACATTTCTCCAAATCTGTTCTGATGAAAAAACAAACTCATATACATCTTGGATAAGAGTGAGTAACTTTTTATCGCATTTTCATTTTTGGGTTTAAGTTTCACAAACAGAAATAGAGATAATTTGCTTTAATGAAGTACAACAGAAGTCAGTAGAATCCCATACATGATAAGAAACAAACATGCATGAGTGTGTGTGACCTGTTCGGTACAGCTGCAGTGCCGGCAGCAGGTGTGTGGAGTGCAGCTGTACACGCAGTGCTGGGACATCAAAGCCGCAGCCATCTGTCTTAGCGCTCAAACACTGCAGGAAGACAGGTTTCGCTCGCCGAATCAGATTCACCAGAGCATCCTGCTCAGAGAGAAAGACAGTCATGGAAATTGTGAAGAGGATTTACAGACAAAAAGCAGATGGAAACAGCTTCATAACAGCCCATTTGTTTCTCACCGCCTGCAGTTTGACAGCGATGCACTGGGAATGTCTCCTGAGGGACGCCATCCCGCTGCTAAGAGTCTTCCGCAGTGTGCCGCACCTCTCCAGTGAGCGCTGAGAGCCACCCTCCACACCACCCAAACCCCGGCACAGGGGAGGCATGGACGCCCGCGGACTGAACAGGGCCTTCACTGCTCCACTGAGAAGAGGAACAAGTGAAAGAAGAAAACAGAGAATTAGGGAGTTCTCACTCTCAAGCTTTTAGCATCAACCCACATCCATTTGACTTCATAGTTTGGTTTGTTTTTAATTGGTGGAGAATGGGCTTTTTCAATTTCCACCAGTGAGGTTTACAAATGGTATGAAAGCCATATGGCATATTTGGTACACACAAACTACAATATTAATGATATAAAAGTCATTAGTATTAATAAAAAGTGAATTTACTGTCATCCCTTCATTATTACATCAATAAAAATGCCCAAAAAAGCATGTGGTGCATGAAAAAACAAACAAAAAAAAAAACAGATATGGCATTTCTAGACACATATTAAAGTGGCAATATTACTTATAAATATTTATAAAATTAAATCTTTAAATGTAAAAATAATTTAAACAATTAAATTAAACAATTAAATGTAATGTGCATTTATTCCTGTCCAGTTTACATTTAGTATGAAAGAGCCTTGATGTGTTTTGGACAAATAACTTACAAGAGAACTCAACAGTACTGTAAAAGTCATTAACATTAATAAAACGCTGATTTCCTGTTATCTCTCTATTATTATAATCCATAAAAGTGCCAAAAAAATTAGTTTATGGTGCCATGAAAACAATTGGTATGGCATTGCTAGATATAATTTACAGAACAAATATCAAAATTTTAGTTATACAGTAAATATATTTTATTCTATTTTCATTACAATTTAAAACAATTTTAAACATCCATACTGCGGTGCAAAAGTCTGTGATCATCTGCATTCTCTTACATTGAGGAGTTCTGCAGCAGTGAACTGGCATTAAGGACAGATGGGTTGTTCTGGACCTGACCAAACCAGCCTGAGAGATCATAGCGGACTGGATCTGAACCCATCAGGTGAGCGATCTCACACTGCAGAGGCTGCTCGCACTGGCGCACTGAGAATCAAGCAAGCAGAAAGATGAGACCTGAGGAAACATATCTCAAAAAACATGAAAGCAGCAGATCAGAATCAGGCTGGAGTACCTGTGCCGCTGAAGTTCTGACACACTCTTTCCAGAACTGTGCTCTCGGTGGAACCGGGAGTGACCATCTCTTCATCCAGAACCCACAGGAGACCTCGAGAGTCGCCTTCTGGTCCTCGAACCTGAGAACACAGACACGCGCTGTAAAACCACATGTGTGTCTGCCGTGTGGAAGAAGCATGTTGAGGATCAGTGAGTGATACCTGCAGTCCAGGCTGGTCAACAGCACACACCACCTCGGACGGGCTCGTCTCAGGGGCTGTGAAATCTACAGCTACTCCCTCCTGTGAAAAGTTTGGGGGGGTTTGTATTATGGGGTTTGTAATTTATGTGTAGACCTGGTCCTGCCTGACAATTAAGAATCAAAGGCTCGTCTCAGGGGCTGTGAAATCTACAGCTACTCCCTCCTGTGAAAATTCATCAGAAAGTTAATAATGATCTGAAACAATTTATTAGCATTATTAAAAAGTTCTCATTTCTTTTGACCACTCCATTATTATTTCAAATACAAAGGCCAAAAAGTACAAATTAAAAATAACAAGCCTTGCATTTTTGGATACAATTTATTGACTAAATAGAAAAATGGCAGTAAACATACAGAAATAGAATTTATACAGTAAATATGGATTGGAAAGTTACATTATATATTCAATATTTTTTGAGGTGGCACTATGAAAAATAACAGGTATGGCATTTTTAAATATGCATAGAAATTTAATTTTTATTTTATATATTATTTTTATATTAAATTCAAATTTAATCAGCAAGGTTCATATTAATATAAAATATCTGTTTTAGGTTGTCAATAACAAGTTTTCAATATTTGTTTGAGACTGACATGTGGCATTTTTAGGTATAGTTTATTGTTCAAATAAAATGGCAGCAAAACAGAGGAAAATATAAATATGCATGGGAATGTTACTTTATTTAATACATTATTATATATTTATATATATATATATATATATATATATATATATATATATGAAATTCAATTCAATTTTAGTTAAATCAGCAAGGTTCGTATTCATATGCAATATTTGTATCTCTGTAGTGGTTGGAGACGGTGTGGTACCCGTGTGTATCTCTCCAGTGTGTCTGTGAATGTGTGGTTGAAGTAATGCTCCAGCAGTCTCTCCTGTAAGTAGTTGTGACAGAGCTCAGAGAAGCCGGCGGCTCGGTCCTCCCTGCTGTGTCTGGGGTTCCTCAGGCCCGGTGTGTCCACCACAATCACAGAGGCCAGCGTCAGCTGCTGAGAGTGCAGTGCTCTGCAGAGAGAACAAGAGAAAGGCTGGAAAACACTGCTATATCACTTCAGAGAGATACAAACAGTGTGTATTTACCTGTTGATGAGAGACACAATAGTGGTGAAGAGCTCCTCATAGAGACCAGCCGCCATCCCTTCCACACACTGAGCAGCACTCAGTTTTGGACCTGAAACACACACATAGTTGACATATTTCGTTTTAAGGTATGATTT
Organism: Cyprinus carpio; assembly: GCF_018340385.1. Taxonomy (NCBI): domain Eukaryota; kingdom Metazoa; phylum Chordata; class Actinopteri; order Cypriniformes; family Cyprinidae; genus Cyprinus; species Cyprinus carpio. The sequence continues at coordinate 16,717,951 of NC_056581.1, read as the reverse complement.
TGCTAAGTTCTGGTGACATTTTTGCAAATCAAGATCTTTTTGTTTTTAAAAGAAGTCTCTTATGTTCACCAAAAATTGGGCTTCACTGCTGCTTTTTTTATTAAGTCAGTGATATTTTGAAATATTGTTTTTATTTGTTTTTGAAGTTTTTTATTTGTGTTTATTTTAAAATGTAATTGACTCCTGTGATGCAAAGCTGAATTTTCAGCATCGTTACTCCAGTCTTTAGTGTCTCAATATGTTTGTGTAAACAGTGATATACCACTAATAAATGCTAAGAAAGAAAATAAAAAATAATTATTTTATTTAGCAAAGATGAATTAGATTGATCAAAAGTGACAGTAAAGACATTTTTAACATTACAAAAGATTTCTGTTTCACCTGTCTATTCATCTAAGAATCCTAAAAAAAGTATCACATTTCCATAAAAATGTTAATCAGCAAAAAGAAAACAGTTCTTTTAAATTGTAATATATTTCACAATATTACAGTTTTTACTGCATTTGTGATAAAATAAATGCAGCCTTGGTGAACATAAGAGACTTACTCCAAAACATTAAAACAATCTTACCTACCTCAAACTTATAAAGAGTATCTAGATATCAAATAATTGATATAAATAAATATACATTTACATAATTCGCTTTATATTATAAAACAGAAACAACATGTCTCAGAAATGTTTTTGGTTATAACTTGGTTATAAAGATTTAATATGTGGCTCTCGGAAATATTTGTTTCTAACTGATCTCCCGGATGGTCATTCTGTGGTCAAATATCTTTTTATAATGGGGCTAAACTGCTTAATAGCCCCAGTCTTCACCAACTGAATAATAAAATTTTTATTCGTTAAGTATCCATATAATGGGTGTCCAGGATGTTAGCTTTAGTTCCTCTCTACACAGTTTAGCTCAGATCCTCTCAGATTCTGGAGGGTTTAATAGAGTACAGTGTGTATTTCTGACCGTCCTCTGGCTCCTCTGCGGCGCGGCGCTCTCTGACGCCTCCGGTGGCTCTCTGCAGTAACTGCCTCAGGTGGTGTTTGAAGACGGCAGTGTGGAGCTCCTCTCCCTCACAACCCAGGATGGCACTCGCTGTCTGCGCGCTGTCAAAACTCATAAACTGCTTACGGCCCACTGAAGCCGTACAAGAAAGGAAAAACAGAGAGTAAAGGCTCACCTAATACTTTTCGCTTGACAAAATACAGGCGTAAATCTAGTCCTGATTTACCCTTGCATGTTCCTGCGACGCCGAGATGGTAGATTCCTGCCAAAACATGCCAAATGGCTTTCTGCTCATCCGCTGAGAATCCTAAAGTGTTCATGGCGGCCAGTAGCTTCCCAAAACCCACTGAAGCTCTCTGCTTTTCATCCACCTGAAGTGAAGGATGAAAAACTACATTTATTTAAACTTATTAAAGAAAAGTTCAATTCAGAACACACATCTGCAAGACACTTTGAGCCTTGGTGCTCATTCGGGAAACAAAGGTTCAAGTCCAGTCTGTCTCATTTCTGTCCGATTATATGAATAATAGTGACAAAATACGAAAAACAAGTTAAACATTTTTACGTTAGTATATTGTATGTATGCAGATAACGTTGGATATACTTAAATATACAACTTTATAAAGAGCTGTGTGATATAACAGTTCATATTTTGTGACAATATAAACAGAGGAAATTTTTAGGATTTGCTATACTGTAAATATCGCTTCATTTTAGTATACTGTATGTATGTGGATAAAATTGGAAGTACTGTAATATATATCCAACTTTTAATATATTGTTGGGAGATAATGTAAACAATTAATTGAATTAAAAACATTAATTTATTAATACTAATAAAAATAACTTTATTTTATTTAGCGCCTTTAAAAGTAACTTTGAATTTAATTAACTTTAGATTTACATTTAATTTAAACTTTACATGTAATGAACTTTATAATTGGATTTTAGTTACTTTATTTAATTTAGTTTAAGATCTAATCTAAAATTAAATTAATTTATGCTTTTTTTCCCCTCTTTGTTGAATGGAATTGTGGGTAGATGTGGAGAGAACAGGATCAGGATGTTGAACAAGATGTTGCAAGCTAGACTTAAACGTGTGTTTCCCACATGAGCACCAAAGCTCAACATGTCAGAGCAGAGGCACTAATCATGTTAGTTTTAATCACTGATCATGACTTTTTTCTCACTCTTTATTATTAATGCTTTTTTTTTTTTTAAACAGTTCATACCTTGGTTGGGCATGACATTCCAAATGAGTTGTGTTCCTTTAACTGGTGCAGCTGCAGTTCAGTCCTGTGATTACAGAACAAGACAGTTACACTCAGATTTAAACAGGAAATGACATCAGACAAGATCCTGTCCCCTCGAGCTCTCTGGAGCTTTTGTTTTAAGGCAAAGCTATGAAAAGAGCAGGCGTTCTGCCAAAACGGCGTTCGCTGAAGAGCCTGTGCGTGCCTCTGAGGGGAAACTGAGTCCAAAAACAAACCCCTAACAATGGGGTGAATGATCTGGGGTTTAATGACGGGCAACTTTGTGTTTGCCATCTAATGATGCTGCAATCAGGCTTGTGAGGACAGAAGCCAGGAACAGGGCTCGTACACATTTTTACCAATAAAGACTTTTCTATGACTTTTGAGACAATATTCATCCATTATTTTACAATAAGAATAAAAATATGTGCAACCCCGCACCGAAATTGGTGAAATAAATTTCCATGACTTTTCCAAAACTTTCTGGGTTTATTTCTTTTTCCAAGGAATGGAAATTGCGTTTTTAAAATTCCACGACTTTTCCAGGTTTTTTGTGACCGTATGAACCCTCCAGGAAGCCAGAAAGGGGCTTCATAATACAAGAAGCAAATGCTACTTAGTTTGACCGCAGAGAGCTCCAGGGACAGAACTGACCTCATGTCTGTGCTGAGGCCTGCGAGCATCTGGGAGAACACCAGGAAGTTACTCTCTCCCTCCGGCCTCCGGCACACCCTCCATTTCTCCAGCAGCATGGTCTGAAACGGAGAGAGAAAACATTACTAGATTGATAGATGGACAGACAGATAAACAAAGACAAAAAGAAAGGCAGACAGACATAAGGGCAGATGAATAGGTGGATAAACAGACAGACAGACAGACAGAGATTGACAGAGATAGGCAGAGAGATAGATGGACGGACAGACAGATAAAGACAGATGGACAGACAGATCAGAGCACCTGCAGATGGGCGGCAGCAGTGAGTGCGGCGTGGTTGAAGTCCAGTGAGAGCACCATAGCGAATCGACTCGAGGCCTCGCTGTGAGACGAGCTCACACACCCGAACGAGCGCAGCACTGTAAACACTGCCTGGAGCCGCTCTACTGCAGATACACACACAAATCATGTCTCACAACCTGTGACCACAGACAAACACCTCGAAACAGCCTCTAAACTGTTGCTATAGCGTTCACCTATCACTTCATGTCAGTAGAAGCAGATTCACACACACAAACGCTGATATTCAGTGGAACGAAACATGTCACACTGTGAGAGGAAGACGCTGTTGTAACCACCAGAGGCTCTTTGAGAAACAGAATCCATCCAGCGTGCAAATTATTCCAGCATTTATTCGACTCATTTCTATTGGTAATTTTTGAACTTTTGTCTTTTGTTGTTCTGTAGCTTTGGCAAATCAACAGAAAAAGTGGATGCACTCACAGGTAAGGCTTCCTCCTGCTGTTCCCGCTTGTTTGAGCAGCTCCTGCGAAAATGACTGACAGGAAGTGGTCTTCCCTGTGCCACTGCGTCCCAAAGCCACCAGCGTCTGGTCCCTCCGCTGACCCACCATTGACACGTACACCCTCCTCACCAGAGCCTGCAGTGGGCCAGGAGCCTCCCAGGACTCCCAGCGTCTGCTCCAAAGCCCCTGAAGCAGGAAGCAGACACATGTTCTGCATGTCACACCCTCACAAAACAGTTCTGTGGCGGGACCAACGTCTTCATCTTGAGTTTACAGCATTCTGAGTAATAAATTCTTTTTTTATGTTACATGCATACCTAAATAAATAAATATAGCCTATCACTGATATGAATAAATATTAACACACACACACACACACACACACTTAAAATTAATTTAATTAAATTTAAATTTTTTGTGCATTGTTAGTTATATTTTTTTTTTTCTTTTTTGTTGAATTTAGTAGGCATTTTTTTAAAATGTTGGGTTTTTTGTTGGTTAATTAGATTGTTAATTTAATTAATAAGGTTATAGAAATTATATGTATATATTGTATTTGTATAAATGGTGTTATAAATAAATATATAATTTTATTTAAAAATGCACACTATATTATATTAATATTATATAATATTATAATAAATATTATAATATTATTATTGATGTATAATTCTACCCTCGATAGAAATTCAGCAACTGAACTGAATTTTATTATTTCAGTTATGTTGGACAAAATGAAATTTAATTGTTTTGTTGGATAATATTAAATAAAATGTATTAATTATTTAAATAATAATAATAAATTTTAAATGGTGTTATAAAATAAATTCTATTAAAAAGTAAACTTAATTAATCAATACATTTACAATTAATGTGCTGTATATAACTACTCTAACTAATGTCAAACTAAATGTTTCATCATACAGGCCTCATTGACGGTTCTGTAAATACACTGATCTTACCTTGCCTGGCGGGGACAGCGGAGGCCACAGAGCCAGTAGATTGGGCCCCACGTGGGTCAAGGGTAGATGTCCTTTAGCTCGACTGGTCAAAGTGTGAAGGACGCTTGACTCGTTCACAGTCACGAGGTCACTCAAGTCCTCACACAGGTCCAGCTCAGGTGGGTTCAGCTGAACACAACCACCAAGAGATGCAACACTGGTCACGCACATTGTATGATGAGTTATATGTAGAGGTGTAACGGTACACAGAGTTGAATTTAAAATATTCAGTACAGGTCTTTCGTTTCAAATACAATAAACTGAAAATGTACTGAACCATTACACTGTCAAAACTGAGGTATATACTGACTGAACCGTCATGTTTGTGTACCATACACCCATAATTAACAGCGCTGAATAGTTCACCTTTTCAATCTCATACTGGGATACATCATGGACAGATCCATCAGAGTCCAGTCGCACCCTCACCCTGCCGTCAGGGAGCTCCGGTGTGCCTTCGTCCGGCTTCAACTGAGTGGCTAAGACAAATCAGAGGCAAGGCAGGTCAAAGGTCACTAAAAAACTCAATGTTAATCTAATATTTTGTGTACAGGGTCGTGACATGGAAACCAGGAGCAACAAGCTGTATGGACTATTTTTATGGTGCTTTTTAGAGTCTGACAGGTTTTGGTTCAGGAAGATACTGCAGTACTGTGTGTTTTATGTAATAATCTTTAAATCTTATAACATGGCAGCCTCGGTGCACAGATTTAGCGAAGCTATGAGCCTTATAAGCTAAGAACACTAAACCCATTCATCACTAAACTGAAGTAACGCTAACAGCACCACAGATCTGATCAGCCAGAAGATAAGCCTGTGAGCCCATTTACCATCTTTTCATGCAAAGAGTAGACTCTTGCACCAGAAGAGATATATTTTAAGCAATACTGAGTTAAAATACGGGAGAGAGAGCAGACAGTGAAGGCAATGGGGCTGAAAACAGTGACTTCTGGGACAGTCCCAAAAATAATAATAAGGCCACATGTAAATAAAGCAAAATCTAAAACAGCACACTATTAATAACCTGTAACTCAACAACACGGGAGAGCTGGTATAGTGTTCAGACATGACTTATAAACCAAAACAACTACAGTACTAAAACTGACTGAACAATGTGTCATTAACAACAGATTTTGTTCTCTTAAATGGCACTCAGTGGACACTCAAGCACAGGTGTAAGAGGTGACTAACCGAGTGTATAACCGTCTTTGTGTGCGTACCACACCTTGCCAGCTTCATACCACACATCCCTCTGCAGAGAGAAAAAGAAAGAGACATATTGTAAAAAAAAAAAAAAAATATTTGTGTGATTGTTGTTACTGTTAACCAAAAAAAAAGAAATCAGTAACTGACACTTGAAAACTTGAAAAACTTAAACCATTATTATGTTGCCTTGGGAACTAACTGAAATAAACAAGTTTAACTACTAACATTTCTAAAATGAAAATACAAATAAATAAAATCAAATAATATCTTTCTTCACAAAACTAAATATTATGTACCTCATAAACCATGTGCATGTTTTGCAAGAAAGAGTTGGATAATAAAAAGTTAATACATTTAAACAAACCAAAGCTAAATATAGTTATATATAACAAAAATTAAAATTAAAATTAAAAAGCACATAAAAAATTCAAAAAATTAAAATGAAAACTGAAAATATTTTTAATAAATAATAAAAAATGATTATTAATAAATACTAGAATAGTATATAAATAATACTGAAATAACATTGCTACAATCTTGCTAATAGTTAATGCAGTAATTTCTTGACTGTTAACATTAATGTGGTAAATGTTACAGCAATAATACAACATGTATAGATAACAAATGAAGCAAATAATAACCATATCATAATATAATCATTTCCTGATGGATAAAATCAAGCCCCAGTTTACTTTTTGTCTTGATTAATATTAAGCTGGTTTCCACCTCTGAGTAATAAATAAAACAGGTGATTGTAATAACAGATAGAAGTTAAATACATTATTGTAAAAAATAATGCTGCATTTGTGAGATCAAAGTCATAATTATAGAAGTTCTAACTGTGAGAAATGATCAGTTACATGAGTCAATTATTTTATTAAATGATTACTTATTTTTATATTAACATTAATATAATACTTAAATAATATTTATACTATTATTAATATAACTAATTACTATTTGCTTTTTTTTTTTTTACTCCAGACTGTTCGGTCTCATTCTGAAATGTCACATTAGGTTGTACATGCTACAGTATTTCATGTTGACCTCAGATGCCAGAAAACAATACACCAATCTTAAGAACATCAGGAAATGTTTTTATCATTACAAAATCTTTCATTTTTGAAAGCCTAGAGAAGACTGTGGTCAGAATTCATCCAAAACCTTTGGACATGATGAAGGCATGTACAGTAGATCTGAATGTCAAGGCAGTGATGTTTGGTGTATTTGTGATGTTCTACTTACCACTTGCACCTTGTGCTCTTCTCTTATAGGGGTTACAGTCATCTGACCTTCAGGCTCTTGCACTTCCTGTTTCAGGGGTTTAACTTCCTGTTGAACCTTTAATTCTTCTGTCTTTACTTCTTTTTCCGTTGGTGGTGCTGGAGATTTGGCTGTATCTGTCCTGAGACTGGGCATCTGCTCCTGCCAGCTGACCTCTGGAGTGCTGGACTCTGAGACAGTTTTTTTATGTTTTGGGTCAGGTGACATTATCCTCCTGGGAGAGGATGTTTTCTTCTCTGACAGCACAGTGTGGCGGCCGCGTTCCCCGTTCACCAGCTGCTCCGCTCGTAGTGCCATCTCCGCTTCCAGTATCGGTGGAGTTTGGTCTGGGAGTAAGAAGTTCTGGACCAGGTTGTCGCTGAGTTTCCTGGGCTGTGAGGGGAGTCTGGTGTAAGTCATCTTCACATGAAAACAAGACCCTCACCTGCTGGTAAAGCCAACTATAACCAGCTCACAATGGTGAGGTAATAAATCAATTATTTGAAAGAAACTTCTTAAGAAAGAAGTTAAGACAATTCTTACAATTCTAAGAGGTTCGTAAAAATGTCCCCAACTGCAATTACTGAAAAAGTTTGCAAATATTTCCTTACAAAAAACTTAGGTTTTCTTAAGAAAGAAGCCAAGGCATTTCCTAAGATAAATTCTAAGTTTTTAAGAATTTTCCTAAAGGCAATTCTTGAAAATTTTAATTTAGGACATTTCTTAAGACAAAATAAGTTTGTAACAATGTTCTTGAAAGTGATTCTTAAATTCCTTCCTTAATTTTTTTTCTCAAGAAAAAATTAAGACATTTCTTAAAATGAATCCAAATGAATACAATTCAAATTCTTGCAGTTCCTGAAAAATACTTAAGTTCTTAAAAGTTTTCTTAAAAACATAATTAAAAAAAAAATGATTTAAGACATTTCGTAAGATGTAATTCTTGAAAAATGTGCAAATATATTAAGTTTGTTAGAATGTTCCTACTTGTAATTCTCTTTTAAGAACATATTATTTTCATTTCTTAAGTTTGAGATAGTTTGAGCGATTTCTTAAAATAAAGTTTGTATTGCAATATTTTCTTAAGAGCATCTTTATAGTTTTTCTTAAGATAGAAGTTTGTAAGAATGTTCCCAAGAGCAATTCTCTAAAGTTTGGAAATATTTTCTTTAAACATCTTATTATTTTTAAGAAGTGAAGACATCTCTTAAGATAAATTCTAAGAATGTTCGTAAGTGCAACTCTTTCTAAGGCTTGCAAATATTGTCTTCAGAACATCTTATTTTTTCCACAGTCACATATTTCCTTATTTATAGTGGGTTTAGATTTATTGCTTAATAATTTAAACCAATAAATGCAATAAACATCTTAAGTTGTGGGAGTTAAGTTAGATGTTATCCAAACTTAACGTGGTTATTTATGAGAACCAAGCTTTCAGCAGTTCACACAGTCTAAGAACATTCTTTTCAGGAATTCAAATTATTCTTAAGTTTTGGCTTTAGAACACGTTTTGGGGAAATACAAAATATTCTTGAATTTATTCATAAGTGAGATGTTGTTCTGAAGAATGGCTGGAACTGATGGAGCACCTCGGAATAACCAACACTGGACCTGCTAAAACTGGCACAAGTTGGTTCTTCCAGCAGAATCCCGCCCAGTGAAGTGAGATCTCACCGCCTTCTCCTCTTTGAGCTCTGGCTCTTTGTGGCGTGTCTCTTTCTCGGTCTCTCTCACCAGTTGTTTGAGGAATCCTCCCGGGACGGCGGAGAGAGGAGGAGGAGGCTGTGCAGTGGGGACGGGAGACTTCTTCTCCTCCTTGATCTGTTCACAGATGAGGAATACAGGAGCTCCAGTCATGAACTGATACAAACAAACTGTCCATCTAACTGACACAATCACATGAAAACTGCTTAGAAGGTAGCAACACTCCCACTGCAAACATGCATTTTCTTATTATTATTCTGCCATAACATTTTACACAAGTATTGTTTTAAGATTGTTTATTTTAATCTGGAAAGCACATAAAAAAAATTACAAAAATAAAACATTATTTTCCTTACATGTACAAAAAAACAAACACATTTTCATTTCAATTGTAAAAATATTTAAAAATATATAGCTAAAATAAATATTAAAATATATTTATATGAATTTATCTTTGATAACTTTATATTAATATTTCTTAATACTCACACATATATACAAATACATACTGTGTGTGTGTGTGTGTGTGTGTGCGTGTATATATATATATATATATATATATATATATATATATATATATATGTATATATATATATATATATGTATATATATATATATATATATATATATATATATATATATATATATATATATGTATATATATATATATACACACACACACACATAATCATTTGAATTAACCCAACCTGTATTTTAAGAGTGGAAATGCATGCATTTCTTGCTCCTTGAAGTACATTTTCTAATATATTTTGACATTTAAAGGTTTATGCATATTGTTTTAAGATTTTTTTTTTCTTTTTCTGAAAAACAAATAAAAATATAATTTAAAAATGACAAATGTTTTTTAATATTTTGTCTTGTTTTCTAGTAAAAATAGAAACTCAAAATTTAATGAGGTTTATATGTATATATATAATAACAATAGTTTTCATAAGTAAATGCATCATGTTTTAAGAATATTAATACACATGCACAAAAAAACATGGCAATACAATACTTTTTTTTTTGGAAAATAATTTAAGTAAACTTACTAAAGCCTGATATTTAGTTTGTTAGCTTAGAGTATGTATGCTAAGAAGCTACATACAGTACACCCCTCATTTCCAATTTACCATAGTTCAGGCACAGTAAACATAATAAAAGTATTTGTAGCATAACCATAGTGACCACATATAAAAATCAATATAACCAAAAAAAAAAAAAAAATTATAGCTTAAACATTTAGTAACTGTAGGCTACTAGAAATGATTCTCTTACTTTCCCAGTAAGCATGACTATTCATCATGAATCTTCTACCAAAATACTGTAGGTTATTATAGGTAGTCGTACCATAGTAAAACCATGGTTAATTTTCATGAGGGTGAAAACTAAAGACACAATATTTTAGTAAGTGTCCCATATACGCACTGAAAGCTTCCACTGATGCCCTTTGCCGCTCTGTTAGCAGTACAAGCAATGATATTAAACGTGTGAGCTGAGGACAGCAGATGTCCTTCAGCAGGCCAGCAGAACTGAAACACTAGATACAGTCTACAATAACTGCACTTCATGAGCACAAGCCAGCGGAGAGCATTCGGTCAGCAATACCAGCTAACTTAAGCTGCCTGTGAAGCTCGTACTGTATGCTGTTGTATAGAGAACAACTTGAAAAGTAATTTATTAGGGTTAGTTTAGAATAACAAAGACCTAATGAAATTTAAGTAGAGTTAAAACCCTTCATTTACAGAGTAACGTCACTGTCATTCTAATGTGTATCAGGAAGTGGACCACCATAGAGAGCCACTGAGCAGCAGCATGGGTCACACTGTGAGAATTAAAGCCTGCTTATGAAATATTAATGAATTATTTGGTGTTGGAGACATTTGGTGAAAGGTTTTAATAAATGTTATACGTTTGTTATATCCACCAAGTACTTATATATATATATATATAAAAAAAAAAAAAATATATATATATATATATATATTTTTTTTTTTTTTTTCAATGTATAAAGTTTTTTAATGTGAGTTAAGGTAAATAAGCAACATTTATGGTACTTTTGTAATACTATATGATATTGTGAAACCATTCATGATACTATTAGATTTGACAATGTAGTTAAAATGTAATATTGACAAGCACAGATTTCAGTCTTTCCTCTATCACAGAAACTGTACTTTTTATGTCTAACAGCCAGACTGAAAATAGCTGCCGGTCGGCACTTTCAATGTGAACTGAATTACTTTACAGAAACTTAAGAGATGTAGGCAGTCTTTCACATTCAAGTTAATGTCAGTGTGTGGTCTGTGTGAGGCTGAGGCTGGACTACAAGCTTCTCCAAAAGGACAGTGATTAATCGTTGAACTGGTGCTGGATAATAAACTGAGTTAAGCAGCAGTCGGGTTAGTTGAGCTGAACTCCATGCATGCAGCCATCCTGCACCTCCCTTCTGTTCCCAGAGTTTTAAGCGTGAGGAGAGCGCCATGGCGGGACGAGGTCGGGCAGGGAGATCCCAGCCAGGTGTGATGTGAGGGAGGACACAAAGTGGAGAAAAAAATGGAAACAGTGACACTGTGGACCTGCAGATGGAGAAAGAGACACAAAACATGAGAGATTATCATTATATTCTAGAGTGAAAATCGTGGATAAAAACCTTGATCAAATTTAATCCTGAAATATACAGAGAAAAAAATTAAATATAAAAAAGTATTATGATTATTATTAATATTTTCTTAAATTAAAAAACAATATAATAATGGTAATATCTGCAACATTTTATAAAAATATAGTTAAATATAATTAATAAATAATTATGAATATAATAATAATAATTATGAATTCATATATTAATACAAAACCTTCCCTCGTCCAGCACGATAACTTGATATTTAGCTTACTTATGCTAACATAGTTTATTTATAGTTAACATAAAAATGTTATTTGTATTAAGACAATAGTAACCACTTTAAAAAAAAAATATATATAACATTATATAAAATATATATTTTAAAAAATTTGGTATGAAAAATGTATAACTTAAAGATTTATTAACTGTAGGCTATTATTGTGCATCACTGTGAAAATGATTCTTTTACACCAATCTTAGCATGACTATTTATCATGAATGTTCTAGCAAAACACTCTTTTTTATATAATATAAATGGTATTATAAATATTTTATTCAATATTATTACTACTAAATTTTGTAAATAGGTAATATTGTATAAATATATAGTCAAATAGTCAATATAGTAAAATATGATTTATAAATAAATAATAATTATTGTATTTATAATGAATATATATATATACACACACACACACACACACACACACACACACACACACACATACACACACTACTGTTCAAAGTTTGGGATCAGTAAGACTTGTAATGTTTCTGCTCATCAAGGCTGCATTTATTTGATTAAAAATACAGAAAAAAAAACTGTAATCTTGTAAAATGTTATTACAATATAAAATAATGGTTTCTATTTTAATATCCTTTGAAATATAATTTATTTCTGTCATATAATGCTGAATTTCCATCAGCCATTACTCCAGTATAAAGTGTCACTTGATCCTTAAGAAATTAATTTAATATGCTGATTTATTATGAGAATTATCAATGTTGGCAACAGTTGTGCTCCAAAATATTTTTTCTGAAACTGTGATTACTTTTTTCAGGACCCTTATAAAATAAAAAGTAAAAAAAAACAAAAAGTAAAAAAAAAAAAAACAGCATTTGTTCAAAATATAAATCTTTTCTAACAAATAAATATTTTCTTTCACTTCTTATCAACGCATTCTTGCTGAATAAAAGTTTGAATTTCTTTCAAAAAAAGAAGGAATACAAATTTACTGACCCCAAACTTTTGAACTGTAGTATATATTGTTAGAAAATATTTCTACAGGTATTTGAAATAAATGCTTTTCTTTTTACTTCTTTATTCATCAAAGAATCCAGAAAAAAAGTATCACAGGTTCCAAAAAAATATCAAGCAGCACAACAGTTTCAACACTGATAATAAATCAGCATATCAGAATGATTTCTGAAGGATCATGTGACACTGAAGACTGGAGAAATGATGCGGGAAATTCAGCTTTACATCACAGGAATAAATTAGATTTTAATGTATATTAAAATAGAAAAACATTATTTTACATCGTAATAATATTTCACAATATTACGTTTTTTTCCTGTATTTTTGATCAAATAAATGCAGCCTTGACGAGCATAAGAAACTCCTGTAAAAAACATTAAAAATCATTCTGATCCAAAACTTTTGAACGATACATATATGTGTGTGTGTGTATGAGATTTCCTCTTAATGTGGTTTTTAATATGCAATGTTGTATAAATATAGTTAAATATAATGAATTCCTAACTAATAGATTCCAAACTAATACATTGTATTTAACTATTAATGAATACCTTTTGAGGCATTATTTTCATGACTCTCTCTAAACATGTTTTTAATATGTAATATATGACTATTAAATAACGAATAATTATATTTCTATAATATAATATATCTTTTTTTGCAATGTGAAATTACTGTCATGAAACTCCCTCTAAATAAATACGATTTCTTAAATCCAGAATTTGTGTGTGAAACAGACATTAGCAGATACAGGATGTGTGATTTATGCAAATTATTTTGCACATAAAAACATCTCCGTGTCTTCACTTGCTGCTCTGCTGGTGTGAGACATTTATGCATTACATCATTTCAAAGGAAATCAAACTTCTCCCTTTTTGCTCTTCTTTTACCAACAGTTTAACCCAGAAAAATATACAGCAGGAGAGAACGAAAGGCCCAGCTGACCGGTGCGGGTAACAGAGGTCACCGCTCAGCAAACATACCCTACGGCAGGAGACCTGGCCATAATTAATATTGGCAGTTGCTAAGGAGCTGAGGATGTTGCTGATTTACATGCAACTCCATGCATTTAGAGAGAAGGAAGGACCGGAGTCACATCTACATTAGGAAAGTGAATATCTTATGGACTTGGGTAGGGGTAAATCCACAGAAACCACCAAGAACACTCTAGAAACCTGTTAACAACCACCCAAAACTGCCTGGCATCACTGCAATGAGTTCTGCACAGGCAAAAACACAGAAAACAAGAATCGAGAAGTAGGCTGTTGATGACAAATCCAACTGAGCTTCTTCAGGCAATAAGGCACTAAATGAAAGAGATTATGTTCTTCCACAGTCTTCAGTGAAACATTCGCTCCATGATAAATATGGACCACCCGCTCCAGCAACACAAAACACATGACGAACACAAACCCAGAAGCTGAGTCTAATGAAGGCCAAATGGCAGGAATTAACTGGAAACAGCGCAGATCTGGGCTTCATTACCATGTCAGTGTTCAGCCAGCAGTTTTTCATTGTAGAAATCTGTTTTGACATTTTGTTCACTTGAGGTGCTGTAAGCATTTACATTTCTGACATTTCAGTATTGCCACTTTTGACAAACTCCAAGGAAACTACCAGTTTAATTTAAATTATTATTATACGATGACCAAAACCTATATTATTCTACCATAACAAACCAACAAAAACAGACTGTTCACATATTACTACGAAAAAAATTAAAATAAAATAAAGGATAATAAAGGAAATGAATATAGGATAAATTAAAATAATTAACCACTTGCAATTTAATCTCTAAAAGGCACCATTTATATAATTATATTTTTTTATTTATTCTTATTTTTTTCTTTCTTGGAAATGTGCTGTCTGTGATTAAATTGTATTACAGTGAAATATTTGTTCCTATGCAATCAGATGTTTTAGGGATTTTTTTTTCAAACCATATAAAATATACTGCCAAGAATTAAATATAAAATAAAAAAGTTAACAGCTTGTGATATATATGTTGTAAAAGATACCATGGTATTACCTTCAAAACATAACTTTTATTGATGAAGAAATATTTGTCCCCATGAAAAAATTAAAAAAAAAATCTAACATAAAATACTCTGCCATCTTTTAATATTAAATATCTCAGATATTCATTGACAAATTCTCAATCTAAATTGATATCTCATGTTTTTTATTTTTTGTAATTTTTTTTATGAAATATATAATCAGGCCTAGAAATATTATTTATAATATAAAATATACCAGATAATTGGGCTTTTTACCCCAGAATTAATTTCTGATTTTGGATGGGTAATACAGCAATATAACTGAATGCAACTTTGGAGTACCTTGTCAATACCATTTAAATATGATAATCATTAAATATCTTATATATAATATCATATATATTAAATATCTCAAACTTTCTTCTATCTTTGGGCAAATGACAGCTTCCTCTGTAAGATACACAATCCCTCAATTGTTTCCTGCAAATCACTCAATCTTAATGCAAATGCACACAAACACTGACTCATGTAAAAGGTTAGGTCGCAGGATCACGACATTGCATTTCCATTTCAAATCCTGCCAAACCTCAACATCTTGCCATCCGCTTCGGCATTACACAGCAAACAACAAAACAAATTAGTCAGAGGCTGAAAATGATCCTGGGAGACAGAGCTCAGATTTCAGCTGGAGTCAGTGCCGTGTTTAGATGTGGAATATCCCGGCGTTCCAAACAGAAGGCCTTTAATTTCCCAACCAGAACAAACCAACCAACTTCTGGGCCTAGACGAACAGCCTAACATCCCTAATTTCATTAGGAGAACACCAGAAGACTAGACTGGCCTTTCAGGACATGGTTGTCTGTGAGGGTCTGGGATCTATAAATCAATCACAGTATGTACAAAAAGAACAGATTAGGGTGTCAATAAGAAAAACCAACAGGCGTACCTTGTGATGGTTCCTCGATGGAGTGGAAGAATATGTCCAATGAGAGTAATGTATGTGTGAAACTCCGGAAAAACGAAGAGGCCAAAAACAAGGTACACAGTCTCACTGTCACTGAGAGGGTGAAGCTACAATCTGAAATAGAGTGGCAGGACACACACACAAACACACACACAGATAAGCATGGCAGCTGAGTTAACACAAGACTTGGCTATAAATATCCCGCGGCTAGAAGAGGAGGGACATACTACCCTGTTTGGGAAACACTTGAGTGCTGTAAACGGGGTTGGGAAACTGAACATTATTTCGACTGTAACACACTGGGGATCCGACTGGATGCGTCACTGATGTGGACGATTTCAAAACACGTCGGATTACTTTGGCAGAAATGATGCTTAAAAGTTTCACGTGGACTTTGTCAAGGCTGGACGTCCAAGACTGACTCCTTTTGGAAATTTACTCGATGTGAACCGGGGAAAACATTGCTGGAAACAGCTAGAAAAAGCACACAAGTCAAGCATCCGCATGCTTGCTAGTGGCTGCCGGTGTGGTTTGATGGACAGACTCAGCTGTGAGACACATGGGGTGGGAGGTGCGCTGCGGGAGGAGGTGTCAGAGAGAATTAGAGAGAGGACAGAAGCGTATCATCACAGTCATGATCTCTGGGAGGAATCGCTGGAGGCCAATGGATATTACGGTTTTCGAATGCTGCCATGGAGAAACATCTCATACAATCATTTTGATCTCAAGATGATCTACAGTTTATAAATTCAATCTTTAGCAGACTTGATTACAGTCTGTTAAATCAGTTTCACACGAAAGGCTTTCTTTGTCTTGTTTCGTTAGCTGAAACAGTTTAGGTGCTTAAAAACATTAGGAATTTCCAACCAACTGGAATGGATGCAATTTGATTACTGATTCTGAAACAAGTAGTTATATGAACACTGTGATATGATTCACATATTCTTTTACATGTGCATTACATGCATTTCAAACCCTTCAGCGCATGCTAATTTCCCAGTCGCTGTGGATAATGCCACTGGAGCTACCGCATGTGTAATTACCGTTGATGACATAATCATCAAGAGAGCAGATATTTAGCAGATATGAGAGCTCACACGCGAGATGGAAATAAACATACACACAATATGATGTAAATGGATGTTAACATTAAGTTGTATGAGGCTTCTACAATAAAGTAAGCCAATACAACTGTAACTGACAATAAACACATTTCATGAGAATTTGAGCTTGTTACCTTTAAGGAAACGCATTATAATTATAAAATATCATTTTATTATTACTGTATTGTTAAACTATGTGATATAGGTGTTTAATGTTGATTGCTGGCTGTGTTATTTGAAGACCAAATTTGAAGACAAATTTCCCAAAAAGGGACAATGAAATTATATTCTAAGTATAACAATATTGTACATGTGTGCAAGGTATTTTCAAATCTGATTCAAGCTTTAAGCTTGCTAACCAAGCTAAAAATATGGTTAATTTTTTCCTATTGATTGGACTATTTCAGGTCTACACCAACCCTTTTAACCTGATGTGTTTATATGAAGGCTTTTTAGTCCATCAATCTGATTATAATCTGATTATTTTGATGCATGTAAACAGCTATTGTGTTATGGCTCCAGTTTTAATTTTTTGAACTAATATCCTTGTACATTTGACAGTCAAAAACCATTTTAATTCAGCAATGTGACATTTCAGAGCAGACTTGATTTGGTCTGTCACAGTGCTTTTCCATATTTTTCTCCAAGTCCCCCCACTGTTCACAACAACATTTGAAGGCCTTGTAATTTTTCATGGGTTTTTACAGTTGGTTTGATTTTCTTATCTAGTGACATTTAGACATTGTGACTAGAGTGTTCAAATGCTTTCAATGCCAGTGCAGTTTCAATCAGTGCTGTTAAAATCACCATTTAGCCTTTTCACATCTAGACACAAGGTAAACAAGGACATATTATAATACGGCGAGGATAATAAACCTCAAGAACCCTTAAGATTCATTTGAGCTTTGATTATTGCTGCAGGATAGAAAAGGATGTCCAACAGAAGACTGTTTACTCCAGAACACTAATGTACTGCTCAATCACACTGAGCTCCATTGAGGAGACTTGGCCGCAGTCCCTCCAAATGGCTTTAACATGCCCTGAAAGTTGGCTAATGGAGATTTAAGTTTATAAATCTCACACTAAAGAGTTCGTTTAAATCGAACGAGTGTCCTCGTTCTGATGTAAACAGGATAAATCCTGAAATGAAGCAGCTTTAAAGCATGGAGACAACAGACACGGCAACACGAAAAAGGGGCTTTTATTTCTGAACTGTTTTTATAAGCAGTCCAACACATGTTCCTAGCTGTTCTGAAAAATGAAAAAAAGAAAATAATTTTAATAACAATTATCATTCATTGAATAATATTATCAATAATTATTATAATCATCATCATCATCATCATCATCATCATAACCTTAATGGTAATAACCCCAGACAGTAGTATTTGCGTTTGCGCTTGTTTGTGGCACATGAAAAAGAGAGTTTCGGTTGACTGTAAACCCAGATACTCGACAGCTCCGTGCCCTAGGTAAACCAATGCACAGAGGGACTAGCTCCCTGACCAGACAATAAATATGAAAGAGAGCAAGAGAGTTCTGTATTAAACAAACAAAAATAATAATCTGTAACTCGTAGGTACAATATCTAAACTTCTTATGTGCAAGATCTGAGCTGATTCTTCACCACAAATAGTTGAACTCACATCGAACCCGATCCCTTCCCGAGTAAATTTTATTTTGTGTCTACATCGTAAAGTCTTTTAAAAAAAACCTAAGCTCATTTGTTTTCATTTCTTATACACATATATACTTAGATTTTTGTTAGTTTTTTTTCTTTTTTTTTCCTTCCTATTTATTGTCCTCTTCCATTTTGAAATCTGCGTTCACCCACACAAAATTCACCGCTACGGAACAGACACACAAGCAACTGAATTAAGCAAACACTGACGAAGTGACTGAAAAGCTACCGTTAAAATAAAATAAAATAAAAACCCTGAATAAAACATGGCTATTTAGGACTGGCGGAGGTGCCACCCTTTTTGAGAAAAACGGGCTAGCAGTTTCAAAACACGGTACCGGCTGTCACCGGTCAGTAGCTGAGGCGTATCGTCAATGATGCAGGATCGTTGCCCCACGGCCCACTTGTTCCATGTCACCTAAATTTAATCACATTTTTGTACCCTTTCTCAAACTCACTGCTGCTCGCCCATTAAAACGTACCAATTTTTAGTCTCAGAAATAGCCGGCGAGCATCGTGTGAGCTTTTCATTGGTTCAAGGACATTCTCCTACAGTCATTTGGCACATTTTATTTCGTCAGCTTGTGAAGCGTGGTGGAAAAAGTGCAGTGATATATATTTCAAAACAAGCCATTTTGGTTTCAAAATAAAACTCATGAAGGGCACTAAAACATCCTCAGGATGGCACCTCCCCGACACTTAAAGGCTACAAAAACTGATCCGACTCCCAAAACCCTGCGATTTCTGCAGAGCACCACATGCAAATCACTTGGAATGCACAGACAGGAGTCATAGAA
This sequence comes from Cyprinus carpio, assembly GCF_018340385.1. Classification (NCBI taxonomy): domain Eukaryota; kingdom Metazoa; phylum Chordata; class Actinopteri; order Cypriniformes; family Cyprinidae; genus Cyprinus; species Cyprinus carpio. The sequence continues at coordinate 16,698,635 of NC_056581.1, read as the reverse complement.
AAAAGAAAATTACTGCATGGAAAAAAAGAACCTGAATACACATGAAGAAAACACTTCTTTAAAATTACCTCATGCCTGTTAAGCTGTGCTTGTTTTTCCATAAAAAAAACAAGAAAAAAAAAAACAAGGCCAAAATAAATGCACATAACATACTCCAAAAAATATGTCATCTATACAAATCTGCATTTGCATCACATTCCAAACAATATAAAAATTTTAACTATATTCAGATCAAGCCTTACAACAAATGGTTTTAAGTTGTCTCTCCTTCCGCAATCCAAGCATCCCACCTTTCCGAACACCTGTGAGTGCAAGCGTCCTACCTTCTAACTGAATAACAGTCTGTCTGCCCGTGAATGGATGGATAATGGCAATGTTGCGTCTCACCCTCAGAAGCGCCGGCATTACAAAAAAAACACAAGAGATAGACAGAAGGCCTCCTCGCACCTCATTATGAGATAAGCCATCCAACTCTTTACTCTTTCACACCTATGGTCCTAAAAGAAGCGTACGCAGTTTTCTCAGCCTGAGGTTTGCACATGGCTGCCGAATGATTGACAGATGTGAACACCGCCCACCCCGCCCGCCCCCAAGCTGATTCATAGGGACAAACACAGACAGGCAGAGACAGAGATTCGCCATATATGCAAACATTGTCAAGAAGATTATACTGTAATGCACAGAGAAAGGATTCATATATACAGTCGGATAAAAGACTCCAGGGATGCTGCTGCTGTTTTTTTTATCTCAAGTGGTCCCTCTAACCATGCATCGTCAACCGTCCATTGGCCTCCTTGTACACGACCGGAGGTCTGCAGTTCAGTTTTTATTCTGTGTGTTCAGTTTCCAACACTGTTCTCGGGGTCTGTTCACAGGGAGATGCAGGTGACGCGGCCTGGACTCAAGGAATTCTCATGTGTCTCAAGTCGAACATTTCATTGGCACTTTTTGCACTTCTGTGGGTTCAGGGGGAGGGGTTGGGTTCGTGTCTTAGTAAAGGTCCTGCCACGTTCCTTCCCACTGTGTCAAGCAGCGTGAAACACTCCACCCATGAAAAAATTAACAAAAACAATAAAAAAAAAAATAGAAATAGAGAAAGAGTAATAAATTTAAGTTGAAGGTGAAAGATTATTATTGTTGATGGTGTTGGGGAATTTCCTTTAAAGCAACAACACCTACTTTTTGCATCGTGTACATGCATTAGTACACACATTTAATGCATGTTAGGAACCCAACTGAATTTGGTGTTTACAAGGGCTGAGCCAAAAAAAAAAAAAAAAAAAACGCTCCCATTTTACACTGTACGTCCTCTGAGAGCTCTTGGAACTTGGATGCACGCAACACTTGCCGTTGCAGTTCATTGAATCCGTCGGTGAGTATTAAGGAACTGTCAAAGACTTTTGTACTTCACAAGTACAGGACAAGGGTCGGGTGTAACAACAGTCCACAAATCCGAGTCCATTTAGCATGAAACGATGCACCCACGATGTTGACAGAAAGTGGTGCAAAGCATATGCTTAAAAAATGGCACAATCAGTGAGGTGGCCTTGGTGTTCCCACAAAGGACATGAAAGACAACGGGAGTGATATTGTTCAAGCCATCGTCTTTTGAGATTCTTTCCATCTGATTAGATCTCTCAGGCCGCATGGCTCTGGTTTGCCTCTAGCAGAGGTATGGATACTGTCCGGCTCTAGCACACTGCCACTTGTACAGAAGCTCCAAGTGGACATTGCTTGGGACCCTTATAGCAAAGGCCTTTCTTTGCCTATATACGAGCATGCCGGTGTGCAAGGAGAATGTGGGAATCACAGAAGGAACGACATGCTCACAAAAAAGGTGCAGTATCCCAGCCTGCACCACTGGTCAAAACAGGGTCCCAGATTCAGCCCTGGCATCACTGATTGTTCTTTAACATTATCCTGGAGTGATGCCCACCCCAGCATGTCAAGTTGCAAGGAACTGTGTATGTGTGTGCATTTGATTAACAAACAGTTGAGGAACAGCAGGGCACAGTCCAGTAGAACCTTCCAAGATGGACCATGTGGCGGCTCACTGTGCCAGCTGGGAAGCCTAATGTTGCTGGACAAGTGTTTTGCTGGGAGAGAGAGAGTGTGAGATCGTGTGGATGTTTGTGTCGATGAAGAGGATGGAGAGGAGTGGTGGGACAAGGGTGGCAGGAAGGGGCGGCTCACAGGCCGTTGCTGTTGCGGTGCGTGAGCGGAGGTTTGGACAGTTCCACCACATTAGTTCGCCCCTTGCCGATGACTTTGGGGGCACGACGCAGCAGCTTCTGGGCCTCGGTGAATGCTTCAGTGAGCTCCTTCTTCCACTGTACGAACTCTGGGTCGCTCTGTGAGAAGAAAAATAACATTAGCAATTCATTCTCAGCTGCTTTATGATTTTTTTAACATATCAAGTACTTTTTAAATAGATAAAACCCTAGAGAGCTACCTAAACAGCATTTTTAGGCAGTCTGGATGCAAAGGATTTTTAAAGTTCATTTGTGAACAAGGAAACACAAGACTGCATTCCGAAAGCCAGTAAAGGGAGATGTTCATTTTAAATGAAACTACGTTTTATTCAGAAAGAATTGAAAAAATAATTTTATTTTTGTGTATTTTGCACCAATATTTTGGTATGCTTTTGTGCCTGAATGTCAAACTGGATTGGAATCAATCTAGCTGGAGTCTTGTGCATTTAAAGGATTAGTTCATTCCAGAATAACCCCCCCACCCATGTCATCCAAGATGTTTATGTCTTTCTTCAGTCATAAAGAAATTAAAGTTTTTGAACAAAACATTCCAGGATATTTCTCCATATAATGGACTTCAATGATGGCCAACGGGCTGAATGTCCAAATTGTAGTTTCAGTGCAGCTTCAAAGGGCTCTACACCAGCGGTTTCTTAATTAAAGTCCTTGCGACCCCCTCCTCTGCACATTTAATTTGTTTCTTTTATCGCTTCAGACGTTTGTTCTATTTGAACATAAGTGCCCTGCGAAGTGGACATCACATGATATTCTGCCATGATTCCAGTTCGAAGCGAACCTATATGTTCCATTCAAAGTGCATTGAAGTGTGTGAGACGTGAATTAAAATTTTATTTATTTACAGAGGTATATGATGTCACACATTCCGTGTGTGAATACGTTGTGCAGCGCAAATCCGTGTTCTGAAGTAAATTAAACTTCAACAGATTTCCCCTGCTCAGGGAGTAGGGAGCAATGAACACCATGTAGGGACCATGTCAATGAGAACACAGTTCATGCACGGAGCTCTAATGAGCTGATTATCTGAATCAGGTGTGTTAACAAAGAGAGACATACAAAATGTGTAGAACAGGGGGTCGCGAGGACTGGAATTGAGAACCGCTGCTCTACACAATCCCAGCCAAGGAATAAGGGTCTTATCTAAAGAAATGATCAGTCATTTTCTAAAAAAATAAAATTTGGCTTGACTTCACACATTACGTAGTGACGTTGGAAAGGTCACGCATGACAAATGCGGAAGTAGCGATCCAGAATTTACAAAGAGAATGTGCAAAGTCAGTCAAATGCCCGTTACAAAAAAGGTAAAACAATGATGTCAGACGATTTTGAAGTTGGAGGAGAAAATGAGATGGAGTTTTTTTGCCATAACCCACCGTTTTGAATCAGAGTTCACAGATGCTAACCATGTGTGACCTTTCCACAGGGATTATGTAATGCATGAATCTGCAAACGCACATCACGGAGCTAGTGCAAGACCAGCATTTGTGGTTAAATAGTATATAATTTTGACTGATCGTTTTGCTAGATAAGACACTTATTCCTCGGCTGGGATTGTGTAGAGCTCTTTGAGATCACCATTATATGGAGAAAAATCTTTTATTCTGGAAGTGAACTAATCCTTTAATGCGAGAGATATTTGTATGAGCTGCCCATAAAAAGTGCTTCAAACCAGCCTCTCATGGGGTTTAATTTCGGATCAATGTTCACTAAGGTCTGCAAATGCATGGACACACACTTCTGATGCTGCTACTGCACAGATGGGAAAAATATTTCCCACAGAACACAGACTCAGAAAGATAAAGAACATTTCCTAGAACAGAAGTTCATAGCAGCACATACAGAAGCCCTCATTACTTTTTCTGCACACTCCATCTTTTCTTGAATTATCTACTTAATTAAATGTTTTAATATTATCATATAAGAGGCCAAGGAGGCAGTGCTTTACTTTTTCTGAAAAAGTAACACAAGCGCAAAAGTAGAAGAGAGAAACAAAGTTTGGGCAGTATCATCAAAGGTATATATTGTGGTAATTATTTTTATTTATTTATTACTGGCTTATTTTTGTGATTGAAACCAAAGTTTTAGTTTCTTCTTTGAGAATAACAAGGCCAAAAAATAACAGTAACATACACTAGGTAACATTTATTATTAATTGTATATTACTATTATTAATTATATTATTTAATCTCAATTAATTTAATATGATCAAATCTAAGCAGCCCTTAAAGGCAGTGCTTCACTTTTTCTGTCTTGTTTTGTAACTGAAACCAAAGTGTTCTTTTTTTTTTTAAAGCAAGGACATAAAATAAAACTAACATATACTATGTAATATTAAATATGTGTATTATTATTCATTATTATATTTTATGTCATATATGACATTATTTAAAAACTAAATGTGATTTATTTTGATAAATTGGACTTTTTGATTTATTTTTATATTTAGTTATTTATTTATTTTTAATAAGACAACTCAGTAGAGTTTTAAAAAGAGGATTGGGAACACAAAGTGAAGCAAGATAATACAAGAGCAAAAGGGGAAGAGAGAAACCCACAACAAGACGGTGAGAACAGCATGAAGGTGCCCTACCTCGCACTGTAGGACAAACTGTTTTCCTCCTTTGATCCTCAGCAGGATGCACTTTTTGTCCTTGATCTGCGTCTCCTCCACAGTCACGATCTGCTCCATGGTCAGCAGGTTTTGCTGGGGGGTGGAAAGAGTAATTAGTGCATCCCTGTAAGAGTCTTTTCACAGACTATCCTACTGTGTTCGTGAGGAATACGCCATGCTACCTGCTAGCTCTGGACGGGTGGGATTTTACCCAATGCTTGAGGTATACATATCTAACGCTGTCACTTACACTGAGGTAGAAATTCTAGAGGTTGTCTGGGGCTACGAGGGAGCAAAGACACAGATGACAAGCTGTTCTTGTACTCAGTGAGTCAGTGGTGGTGCAATGGGCTGCAGACGGAGCATCTCATGTAACAGTCTGATCGTGGATACCTGATTGCCATCAAACTGAAGGATAATGGAAGCCATTTCACTTCTGTACAAACATTTTTCCTCTAAATGACACGTACCTCATTCAGACTGGTTTCTAACGACCTTGATTTAAAGCAAGCTTCTGTGCGACAACTTAGATATATAGAACTGTAAAATCAAATAAATAATGAATTAATGAAAGAATTAACGCAAGACTGGCTCTCCAAAATTGAGAACAGAACTGCAATGTAGTGAAGTTTAAGCATCACTGCTTGCAATCTGATTTGTAAGTGGCCTCTCTCTCTGCCCGTTTCCATGCATCTCCTCGCCAACATGTTTCACAGGAAGTGCATTTACCCTTCAGATTGAAGATTCAGGAACTCTGGGAGTGAAAAATGCAGGAAACTGGTGAAATCTGCACTTCTTTATCTTAGTTACAGATCAGGGCAGAAACTCTCTGGCCCCAGGGAACCAGTAGTGACCTACTTCTACATTAGAAAGATCTGAGCGCAAACGCAATCGCTTCCTCCGGATGGGTAAAGACTTAGGTTTGGTTTAGCGGTGGAAAGAAGCAAAGGATATTAAAAGGAGAGGTGGCCGTGTCAATGGTTCAGGCTCCAGGTGAACCTGCGTCACTATGGGAATTTCGGAGCAGGATGGATTAAGACTTAGGGCGTATGCTAATTTCTACAGAGATGTGTTTCCTCCTCTCCTTCGAATATTTATCAAAATCTTGACAATTCCTATTCTGCAATGGACAATGAAACTTAAGAAGGGGGAGAATCAGATAAAATGCACCAGACTCACCTTGAATTTACGTTTTTTTAATGTTTTAGTCCAATGTTCCTACAGCGTAGGGACACACAGGCATGTTCTCTCAAAAAATGGTCTTTTAACCCTTTATACGGATGCTAACAGCAAACAAAACACACAAAAACACTTACCCGAGACTCTCCTTCGCCTCTCCACTCCACACGGTTGGGGAACAGGTAGAAATACCGCCGCTGCCACTGTGTCAGGAAGGGGTTTCCTAGCTTTAGCATGTAGCCGTGCATGATACAGTCCTTCCCCAGCGCATAGTCTGCACAAACCCCACACAGACACTCACAATCACATAATGCTCAAATGTTGGATGCTCAACATCATGTTGGAAAAATTGCATTTACCTAAATTTGGGTATTTTTGAGACATTCTCATTCATATTTATTATATTTTTTTTGTGAAGAAATTCTCATTTGAAAAGACATGAGAGTGAAAAAATGGCAATTACTGGGTCATCTATTCTCCCACTGAGGTTTAACCCACTCAAATTCCTGCTCACGACTCCCGTGCTTGTATCTTGAGGTCATGACGCACACGATCAACTCAGTGTTTGTTAAATTACACAGACTCTTTCAGATCTATTTCTGACCATCACACAGTCAGTCATGTGATGGGTTCTGTGTCTTTCCCTTGAGGGAAGCATGTGGCACCAGCACTGCATGACAAATACTTAGGGTTCAAACGTCTCCCCAAGGTCGCCGATGGAACTGATTCTGGACCCAAGAAAGTTGATTAGCTTACGTCAGTCTGGGCCTTTAATTCATCATGGAGAATGTAGCACTACCGCAGCAGAGGCCATTTTCTTCTCTCGGCACCACTGTGTGAAATTAGTGCTTGTCAATTCTGTAGACGGCTTATGATTTAACATAAACTGGAGTTTCCACCAGAAAACATTATCTTTTGGACCAGCTTAAAACCTGGGTAAATGGCCGAGTGCCGCAGACGATGTGACGCCTGGAGCGGCCGTTCATTTGGTTCATGAACCTCTGGAAGTTCAAAATACAGGACACTCCCAAGCAACACGCTACAGTTCTCAGAAGTCAGAAAATGAGAGTCTGCTGAATAAGAGCAAACAGGATGTTTACAAACAGCAACCAGCTGTTCTATGTACATTGCCACGACACCTCTCACTAGTCACAAATGTAGTGTACATGAAAAGACTTCTCCAAGAAATATAATCTTCTAAATATATATGTACTGCACAGGAAGCTCTGCAATACATATATATATGTTAGTTTATAAGTGGACAAATTTTACAAAGCAATATGAATGCTAAATTTCAAGATTCAAAACCAAATAAATAGCTATAGATATAAAAATGATAAAATATACAAAATTATAAAACAAATGTAAAAAAAAATAAAAAAAAATAATACATTTAAACTACCATTCAAAGTTTGGGGTAAGAAAGTATTTGTTTAAATAAATACTTTTAAATTCATTCTAAATTGATCAAAAGTAACAGTAAAAACACTTATAATGATACAAAAGATTTTTATTTCAAATAAATACTGTTTTTTAACTTTCTATTCAAAGAATCCTGAAATAAATTAGCATATTAGATTGAATTCTGAAGGATCATGTGACACTGAAGACTGGAGTAATGTAGAAATTATGTTTTTAAAATATATTAAAATAGTTATTTTAAAAACAGTTATTTTAAAATGTAATATTTCACAATATTACTTTTTTTTATCCAATAAATGCAGCCTTGATGAGCATACAAGACTTTTAAAACATTAAATCATATTTACCCTAAATTTTTGAATGACAGTATATATTATAGCATAAACATAAATATTATATAAATACATGAAATATAAAATATTTTTTGAATAAGCCATAATACATGAATGAGAATTTAAGAGGGAATTGAGCAGAAAATAAATAAATGTAACAATAAAACTAAGGTGCTGTGTCTCACCCTCTTCGTGGCCCTGCTGCTTGTTTTTAGCCCGCTTGCGCGCCTCATTCTTATCTGTGTCGCTGTTGACGGCATCATATACCGTCTCAGCCACCTCCTGCTGCCAGCGCTCGGAGATCACCAGCGGAAAGTTCTTATAGAGCTCCTGATCACTGTCAAGCAGCTGAGAGAGAGACACAAAGATGACAATTACTTTAAATTCAGACAGCCTCTTCATGTCTAAATAGGCAGTCTTGGAGAGAATAAGTTGCAATGTAGACCAGACTTTGTGCTTGAAGTCAAATTCTGGCTACAAGGGAGTCATTTAAAACGCTCACAGCATAGTGGAAAAATTCCTCCACATTTCAAAGCATGAAACACAAGCTCAAGTGCTCTTAGATTTTATACGGTTCTCTCAGTGCTTGACACAATCTTGGCTCCACTTGAAAACCTACTAAGTAGTACAATTTAATGGTCACTGAGCTGAAGCAAAGACATCAGCCTTGAGCACCAAGTGGAATAAGTGAAAAGCTTGATCCCACAGTTTTTACCTTAATTCCCTTGGTGTCCTCCTCATCGAAGGAGCCGATGTCAAAGGCGTCTGCAGCGTTGACTTCTCCTCTGGGGGGAATGAGAGGTGGGGAGTACTGCAACCAAACAGAACATGCAGAAGATATTATACAAAACCTTAGAAAAACTATTATGGGAGGGATGTGCAAAGCACAATATTTTCAGATTTAAATATTTGCAGAATTTTTTGTTTCAAATATTTGCAGAATTAAAGCTCATGTACATCAGGAACCAATCAGATGTGCTTTTTGGTCATATATCGATGTTTAAAACATCCATACAACAGAGTGCAACAATGCCTGACCACTTTTTCAGAAATTTTTCATTCACTCTTCCCATAAGGATTTTAAACAGTGGCTTTAATAAAGCATTATAAATAATTAACCAGTTGAACCAGCTACAAAGTGAATCACAACATTACAAACTTTGATAAAAAAATAAAAAAAAATTGAAAATCAGACAAAAGGACTGCGTATGTAACTGCTTTAGTAAGGGAAAAGAGCTACATTCCCATGGAACAATGGTGAATGCCATTACTCAAATTAAAAATGATGGACTGTTCTAAAACTACTCATTTAACTATTCAACTATATACCTAGAAAAAATCTATTTCAAGTTTATTTCTAAAAATGCATATATATATATATATATATATATATATATTTATATATATGTATATATATTTTTTTTTTTATTTATTTATTTATTTCTTTTTTTAAGTATTTGAACAGCATAGCGAATCTGACTCGATTATGTCATTCATGGTGCTTCACGGGTGTTGCCTGCAAGCTCATTTGGGGCAATTTGTGACTTTCTGATTGGTGAAATTTTCAGTATAGCAAAATGGGTAATGTAGTTTTTCACCACAAACTCAGTTGTTAAACAACTATTTTAGAAATATACTGATATAATGTGAATGGACATCTTCAACAAAAGCATATAACATCGAATAACAACCTCTGAACTCACGGTAGGTCTGTCTTCATAGGTTTATACGTTTTTTAATTAAAAATCAATTTCCTCATGGATGAAATGAATGGAGCTTTTACTTCTGGAACCTGACTGTTGCACTCCATAGGCTCAGTGACTATGACCTTTTATTTCAGAAAACTATGATAGTCCTCATAACACAGAGATCACCAGTCTATCTACCTCATGAACAATTAAATGTTCCCCAAATATGCAATAACCTTATATTTATTTGTTACCACCTCCAACCTAGTCCATCCCTGCATCTCTATTCTATTCCATTAACATCTATAGCACAACTGTTCATACAATTTATTTATTTTTTCAATTTATTTTTCAATATTTGTCTATTTATATTTACATAGGGGAATTATATATAGATATATATATATATATATAGATATATATATATATATATATATATATATATATTTTTTGTGTTGTTGTTGTCTCTGTGTACTGGAAGCTATTTTTTTGTGTGTGTGTGTGTGTGTGTGTGTGTATAACTTGGCAATAAAGCTCTTTCTGATTCTGATTCAGATTGTGCACACTAACGGGAACACTGCTCACAGAAAGTGATTTGAGGTCAAACAGTAATTGTATCGTAAATGTATCATTGAAGGCTTGGCTTTGTGCTTTGATTGTGGTTCTGATGGTGCTGTAAAGGGGATGAAATTAGAGTCACAACTTCCTAGAGAGGATTTTAGTATGCTTAAAGCCACTGTCAGCACTCTAAAACACTCTGCAATAATGTTCATCTAAATTCATTCCTTTTAAAGCAGCACCACTAAAAACGAAAAAGAAAAAAAATCTGAGTCTTGCTAATCGATTGTTGGATGATTAGTCAATCAACTGGACTCTAAATCAGATCAGTTATAATTGCAATTGGCCCTAATAATAAACAAAGCAGATACAAGAGGGTCCTCACACCATCGGTGCTCGGGCCCTAATAACACAAAACATCTTATTTGGTCTCACCTTCTGAAGATAGACCTGCTGCCAATCGATTCCCTTGAAGAACAAATGCTCCTTTACCTCTGACGCCCTACATTGTGTAAAAGAGATCACACTGAAGTCAAATACATTTGTAAAGTGCTTTTCACACTACACATTGTTCCACAGAAAATCATGACGTCAATGTTTCTAATACATTAATATTTTCATGTCTTATAGTTGCATTTAGAAGATTAGAGCTGGGAATTAATATAGTTTACGTGTTGCAACAATATAAAATCACACAGTTGAGATTTGCTAGATAGTATATATACCTTTAAACGAGTATAAAGTATATAAAACTTAAGTTAAAGAGCTGGGCGTTAATAAAATTATATTTTGCAACAACAACAACAAAAAAAAAAAGTCAGTTGAGATTTGCTATATAGATATAGCTATACATTCCTTTGCATGAATATACTGCACGCATGCAGGTAAAATAGGATGTCTATCAACCATCACCACTTCTGACCAGCAGGTGTCAGCAATTTAGAAATGCTGCAAATAATTCCCAGCATGCCCTTCTGTCTTTTATAAGTCTAAATGCTTTCAGACAGTTGCTTCATATGGACATCAAACTGTTTTGTGTGTTTTGTTTTTTTTCATTTCCTGTGGCTCAGTGGTAGAGCATTGCGTTAGCAGCGCAAAAGGTCATAGGTTCAATTCCCAGGGAACACACAGACTGTTAAAAAAAAAATGTATAGCCTGAATGCACTCTAAGTCACTTTGGATAAAATCCAAATGCATAATGAAAATTTGTATAGTTCACTACAAACCAAATACACATCCGATAAAATGTCTAAGTATTACAGATGTTTAGATGTCTAATCTTCAAGATGGAGGACATCTGAATTACCCGCGTCCCAGACACCCCAATCTTTTGGCGACGTCTCGCTGTAAGAGTCCTTCCAAGAGGGACTTGAGCTCAGGTGAGAAGGAGTCAGGTAACTCCACATTCTGATGAAAGAGAAAGAACAGGAAGAAGCTCATGAGTTGGATTAATATCTTGTTAAAAAAGACTTTATGCCTTGCTGGCTGGTGTTTAACTTCAACAAGATGTTTGCTTTTGTTTCACTGGCTTTCATGATCAGTTACACTGAACATTTATTAGTAAAATGCAAATATGTAGGAACAGCAAACTTCACAGTAGCCTTCTAGATCAACAGAGCATTAACAGTAGAGAGCGCTTAATGGTATTTAAATATCCTCACGATCATACAAATAAATGCGAGGACAACCAAAACAATTCTCTTACATAACAGGCAGTGCCAACTGCACATTGAAATCAAGGTCAATGTTCACAAAAGTCACAATAAATGCAGTTCGCTTCAGGCTGTCAGGTACAGTCACTGTAACACTGAACTAAATAACAGGGCATTGCATTATAGATGCTATGGTTTTCTTAGTAGCAGCTTGTTGCTATGTACATGCTAGAGTGTTTGAGTCAAAAGAGCCCAGCTTCAAGTCTCAACGATATTCTGGTCTTGGGTTCCTCATTCAATGCAAAGTATATGGGATTTTTCCCCCTACCGGTTTCAAAAGTGCCACTACATACAGTACTGTTCAAAAATTTGGGGTCAGTAAGATTTATTTATTTTTATTTTTTTTTAAGAAATTTATACTTATAGGCAGGAAGGACACATACAACTGACCAAAAGTGACAGAAAAGACATTTAAAATGTTACACAACACTTCTATTTGAAAAAGATGCTACAAGAACCCTGAAAAAATGGTTTCCACAAAAAGCACAACTATTTTTGACATTAATGAGAAAAGTTACCAGAGCAGCAAATTAGCATATTAGAATGATTTCTGAAGGATCACGTGGCACTGAATACTGGAGTAATGATGCTGACAATTCAGCTTTATCATCACAAAAGTAAATGATTTTAAAATATATTCAAGTAGAAATAAGTTATTTTAAATTGTAAAAATCTTTCACAATATAAGTGTTTTTACTGTATTTTTATCAAATAAAAAAAAAAGTGACGTGACCCATACTCAGAATTCGTGCTCTGCATTTAACCCGTCCGAAGTGCACACACACAGAGCAGTGAACACACACACACTGTGAACACACACCCGGAGCAGTGGGCAGCCATTTTATGCTGCGGGCGCCCGGGGAGCAGTTGGGGGTTCGATGCCTTGCTCAAGGGCACCTAAGTCATGGTATTGAAAGTGGAGAGAGAACTGTACATGCACTCCCCCCACCCACAATTCCTGCCGGCCCGAGACTCGAACTCACAACCCTTCGATTGGGAGTCTGACTCTCTAACCATTAGGCCACGACTTCCCAGAATGCAGCCTTGGTGAGCAGAAGAGACTTCTTTCAAAAATCTTAGCAACTTTAAACCTTTGAATGGTAGTGTGTATCCGCTAATGAACCTACAGTCCAATCTTAAGTAAATCTGATCAGACTATAAAACAGCTTATTTTACAAGACAGCTTTTAAATCCTTGACTAATGAAATCTGAAGATAATTTTCCCAGTGAGGTCAGCATCCAAAAACAAACCTAAATAGCTAAATTATTGTGTCAGGACTGCTCTGTGACCACTGGAATAGCTTTTATTCCACCAGATGAAAAAAACAAACAAAAAACCATTTACTGCTGAACATTATAAAGACCTCTGAACATTGTGTCAGCACTGTCAGTTTTGGCCCATAATCTATGCATTCCAGTTTCCAAATAAAACCTGATCATCTTGCTTGTCAGAGGAAAACTGTTAAACTTCTCTGCAGGAGAACACCTGCTTAGACACAGAAGAGCTTTTTCCTAAGCTCTAAGTGACTTAGGACTTACCAACTGATTTGAATCGTTCCTCACAGGCAGCAAAATAAAGTCTCATTTGTCTCTAAACAAGCCATTTGATACTCTTACTACTTGAATTTAAAAAATACATTTATAATTAACATTTGCATTGAGTTCATCCACACAATGTATTCTGGGACTGCTTTTAAAACAAGATGTCTGAGAAAGTAGCATAATTTTGCCTTGGGATCAATGATGCTTAAGTAGACAGCTCGCTTGTGTCTTCATTTTGAAGGAAAACCACAAAATCAGCATTAAAAACAAGTGACTTCCTTTCTAGTTACTGTACAACAGTCAACAGCGTGGCAGCTCGATGAGGACTAAATTACTGTGATGGTGAGAGGATGACAAATTCCTCTCCATTAGCATTCCCTTGTTAAAATAGTGGGTGTAAAGGCACAGGTGCTCCTTTGATGAAATGTTCCCTCTTCACTTCCATGGAAAGCTGTGGCTCGTTTACCCAACTCCTGTTTCATATCAAATGTCAGTTAATCAGCATAAGGGAGCTCTTTACAGTTTGAACTGATCAAACTTTTACAGCATTTGTAGATAAGATTCAGTTGAAGTCTTTAAAGCTTTAACTAAGAACTGGGTGGTTGTTAAGATGTTTTTGGTAGGTGTTGGCCTAATTTATTCAAAGGGAATTTTTTGCCCATTTCATCATAAACCAAGAAACTTAACCATCTGGGGTCTAAGGAAGTTTTAGGGCCCTGGAGAAGTTTTGACATGCCCTGACATTTGTGGTTTTTTCAGTATCTTAAAAACATATTAAATGGCTAAAGTCCGATTACACTGTATTCATCACAAACCGTTCTGCAATAATATGTAAGCAATATGAAATGTACATGTTTGTGTTTTTGAGAAAACGTTTATGCATTAGTGGAAAAATAAAAATTTTAAGTCACTGAAATAAGGTCATAAAACACATAAAGAACATTTGTCCATTGACTTTTGAGAACTGGATGTGGTAGTTCAGTTCTCAGAGTTTTTGCTATAAAATGATGTGAAAAACATCCTGCCTACTCATTCGCAGAAAACAATATATTGATTTAACTTTTGCAAGACATGTTTTGTGTCAGAAAGGCCGTATGCGAGGGAGTGACAATGGACATGAATATTTAGTGATTCACACCAGAGAGACAAGAACCCCTCCCCTAATGGGCCATCAGTGTGACTGTGAGGCAGGTAAGAAAGAATGTGAGGAGACTAAAATAAGGGAGGTTTTGATTATTTGTATTTTATTTACAACTTAATATAATCAAAATATACAGTGAAGGTCAAAGGCACAATTTATTGAGCACACTGTTCTAAACACAGAGACTTGAACAGTCACACACCTGTGTGCCATTCCTGAAAACAGATCTTGTTCAACTGTTGAAACATGTTAACCATACCTGGTATTTCCAAGGTGTTTGTTGCTTCTTTCCACGGATTCAAGAAAAAACAACAACAACAACAACAACAACCCCATCATCAGTAGTCATGGAGCTTATTTTACCATATTTGTGTAGAATATCAGCAAAACGTAGTTGAATGTTGGTACAGTACTCTCAGAGGAGAACAGTTTAAAGTGAAGTCTTCAAAGTATCTGGTCACCAAAAAAACAAAAACAAAAAAAAACACATCTATTAGCTTGTTGATATCAGGAGCAACTATATTATGAAATTAGAAATCACTAATATTGCCCACTCATAAGTCCTAAAAAACATGATTTTGTAGTCATAATCACAAGCATGCATTGTATGCATTATACAATACAAAAACATTTTACGTCTGAGAAACTAAATTATTATATATATTAGCGAACAGTGTATTTCACAGTAAAGATTGGTCTAAACATTCTTAGACTCTAAGGTGGCTTTCACACTGGTTTCGTTTGCTGTGGTTCGAACCCGAGTGCGACTGTTCTTGGCAACCCCCGCAACGTTGGTCTAGTTTCACACTCTCTTGATTCTGTTATCATGAAAACCCCGGTGCATTTGCGGTCATCTTACATCATCACAAATTTGCACAACGCATGATAGAAAACAGAACGTTGGTCAATATATTGTGTTTTGTAATTAATTTGGAGCTATTATGCGCAGTAGAGTAAATGACATATGGGTTTACTGTATTTGCGTCGCATGCAGATGGCTATTTTGAGGAGACAGCGAATTACCATGAATTTGCCGCTCTGATTGCAGTTGCTACACACGAATACACTGCAGCTCACTCTCACTCGAATCCAAGGTAAATTAGCAACACTATCAACACTTATGTGTGTTTTATTGAAGAAAATACATTTTAATCTGCTAAAACGTATGCACAGGTTACTTTACTACCTGAACAAGTCACCTTTATTTATATAGCGCTTTAAACAAAAAAAGATTGCGTCAAAGCAACTGAACAACATTAATTAGGAAAACAGTGTGTCAATAATGCAAAATGACAGTTCATCATTGAATTCAGTGATGTCATCATCTCAGTTCAGTTTAAATAATATCTGTGCAATAATTTGCAATCAAGTCAACGATATCGCAAGTGCGCACCCGAGTCTGTGTTGCTTTCATATTCATGCGAACCGCGCAACAGTTCGAGTGCAATTGAACTCAGACCACCTCCTTCAGATAGTCTCGGGCTCAGTACCCCGATGCGCTAGTGTAAAGGTAGTCTTAGCCTTAGACGTCACGCCCACAGACCGTTCCACACAAAAGTGGAAACACTTCAGGAGTTTCGAAGTCCTCATCGGATTGGTTGAATTATACAGGATTACCGGTAGATGTGTCTCGTTCTTTAATGTTCCACTTGGAAACAAAGGTGTGTGGCGCCAAACCCCCTCACGAAAGAAGAAAGCAGTCGTGATTACAACTGTGACGACGAGCGCTTATCAGGATCAACTAAACGCTGGATTCTCAAAAGTATGCAAAATATTTAAAGTTTGCGGCATAGAATCTATACAGAATCTATACATTTCCACTTCCCAAAATGTGACACTGAACGAAACTAACAGTGATTGGTTGTTCGACATGTCGGTCAAACGGCCTCATGGGCGGGCCTTGGCCAATGAAAGCTGCCATGGATTCCAGACCTTCAGCCGTCAGTCTGAAGTTCTAGCTAAGCAAAACTAGTGTGAAAGTGCCCTAACATTCATAGTGTTCCAGTGTAAACACTCATATTACTTTTATATTGTATTGTTTCATATTTTATAGAACATTAAAAAACATCCTGGATCGTGAGAGTTTTAGATGCAATGAAAAATTTCAAATTGTTTCACTTGATTTCATACATTTATTCAGGAATTAAAGTTAGGGAAAAAGGAAAAGAACAATCTTTGATTAATAGCTTTTTCAATAGAAATGATCTCTTCCGCTGCTCAAGCCGCACATCGCATCGTTCTTCTTCTTCTGAGGTAAATTCAGGCAGCGTGTCTTCTTCCAGAATCGAAAAGTATCCTAGATGAACTTGATGAATCTTCACGCTTTGTTTACAGTGGTGATGGGGCGTTAACAGGTTCGCGTGTCTCACATGGATGATTACTGTATGAATGGCACGTGCTGCGCGTGGGCGTGACCACATTACAGATAATGAGCTCAGACGGGAAAGACTGGACCTCGTGTTTGTTTCATAAGGATTACTTTATCAGATAATATTTGTTTTTGACACATGAGTTTTTATCTTTATCTTATCTTATTTTCAAAAGATTTCAACAAATTTCGGTTTATTTTTTATTTATTTTCAGGTTTTTATTTGTTTTCATTGCTGACAGTAATCAAAAAAGCCCTAATAAATTGCTGACAGGATACCACATTCGGTAAGGCAAATGCAAAAACCATCATTATATTATCTGTCAGAAATGTTATCAATGCTATTAAAAACAGTAGCATTTAACAGTAGTGTTGATATTCTTCTCATTATTTCCCTAAAGAAGGTAATGAACCGGAAGTCTCGCCCATAGGCACACTTCCGCGTTGAAGAATAAGGTGGATAGTAGTTACATTTTTACAAAGTCATGCTAAAAACATTCATAAGAGCACTAGACAGTTATCATCTATATAACAATGGTTATTAAAGAAAACTATAACAATATTATGTATTGTTGCATAAATAATAAACAACTGATAAAATTATCCACCCCTAACCTATAGTAAAGGATTAACAAATTTTGATGCAATAAATGTGATATAATTTAACAACGTTTATCCCTCCAAAACAGAAAACATCTTTCACAAACATCTACATGTCTGTCTGTTTTAAAGTGTTTAGTGTATATAATGAGTTGTATTTGTAGGGGTTATTAAAGTACAACTCTTAACCCCACCCCAGACTTCACTAATTTTCAAACCCTGGTTATGGCCATGTGTCTGTGTGTCAAGTATTGCCTGAGTTTTGGTTCATTTTTGTGACACGTTTCAGAAAGTTATTCACGGAGACTGAGACGGAAGAAAGCACACCCTGTTAGTTTTCTTAATTTTAAAAAAGTACAGCATTTTGTTGTTACTATGAGTGTATAGAAAAGTAGACCCTTTACTGATTCAAAAGCCATATTGCTCTTATCTGTACGATAAAAATGACAGAGTAATTTAAGTTATTTTCGGCATCATCAGGAAAAAATGCTACAAAACCAGAGGGTTAAATCAGAGCACTCTTATATATATGTTATTATGTGTGAAGGTTCATAAAGAGAAACAACCGCTTTGGTTTCTTACCATGGTAAGGGTCATGCGGTCAATCTCATGTTTGTCTTTGGTCTTGTGCTGCCTGAATGGACTGTGCCTGCAAGAACAGAAGAAAGTGCTTAGCCTCGCGAAAGTCATACAGAGAGCACACGTAGAGATTTAGCAGTGACGTGTAGCCAGGAGGGGGGTTTTCATGAGATTTCAAAAATGTTTCAATCTCAGTCATTGATCGTGGGACATAAGCATCTTACCGTCTTATTGTTTGGTGCAAAGCAACAACTGAGATGGATCAACATCCATTGAAAAGTTAACTCCCAGTTTTATTGTTAACTAAAACTAAAACTAATAAAAATAGTTTGTGTTCATTTAAAATAATTTAATATGAATATGTTAATATGAAATTAAATAGAAATATTACAGGAAAAAACTAAGAAAAAATTAAATGTTGCTTTGGCAACTAACTGAAAAAAGTTTAAATACTAAAATAGAAGAATAAAATAAAATAGAAATATCTAAAAAATTACAAAAGTACATAAAATTACCTAAAAAAACTAAAGTAAAATGAATATAACTAAAATATAAAAGCCAATTCAAAATATTAATAAATACTTTACTAACCTAGAAATAATACTAATATAACACTACTTACTACACAGTATATACTGTATCTGTACACTATCTACTATTCTATATAATAACAGCATGTATATTACATGATTATATGATTACTGGCACTGACAGACAACAGTGTTTGCTTGGTAAACATTGAAAATGAAACAAACAAGATTTAACATAACATTATTTATTTATAAGATATTATAAATAATCATATTAAAATTTATTTATATTTACTCACACCTATTTATATTAATTTATAAATCACTTGTGTTTCTGGACCTGTTCTGACCTGCTTCCATTCTGCTTTGAAGAGCATATGACACACATGACATGCCCCAGACTCCTCCCCCCATCACATCTTCCTCACACATCCACTCTCTACCTAGAAACCGTTTCAGTGGTCTCCACCCCCACTCTCTGTGCCTTTCTTCTCTATGATGGCTGCTCCTGACCTCCTACTTCCAAACCCATGACATTTAAACTTTACACTCCACATCAAACAGGTGAGAAACACAGACAGAGACTAAAAGAGAGAGAGAGAGACAAATAAAGAATTCATGAGTGGGCTGCTGTAGAGGGCGGTCTTACCCTCGCAAGAGTTTGAACAGCATGCAGCCCAGAGAGAACCAGTCGGCACTGCTGTCGTACGCTGTTCCTTTTTGCAGAACCTCAGGTGCCATGTAGCCATGAGTACCTCTGCAAACACAGCAATTAATGCACATTAAATTCAAAGCATAGACACACACCCCCCCAGGCTGAGCACACACTGTCTGTAAACACATAAAAGCTCATTCTCATACATAACACAAACAGTGTTAAATAGAACTGCTATATCACACATAAAAGGTATTCCATCCTCTCTCCGACCCTTTGAATTTACCAGGATGTTTTTGCTACTGTGCCTTTAAGATTGAACTGTCCATATTTAAGAATAGATTTTTTTTATAAAGAAAACTGTCCAGGCCCTTTGAATGTGAAATAAGCATTGAATTGGTGCTGACATGTAAACGAGAGGGTCATTTGTTAAAATTGTCACGGCTATGATGTCATATCCACAACAACTTACTTTCAATGCATGAGAGACAGAGCTTTGCTTAGAAAACATCAGAGTTTGTCTGCATATTACACCACCATTTAAAAGTTTGGGGACAGTAAGATTTCTTTTTTTGAAAGAAATTAATAATTTTTAATCAGCAGGGACATATTAAATTGATACAAAAAAAGCCATTTATAATATTGAAAATTTTCTATTTTCAACAAATGATGTTCTAGTCAAAGAAATCTTTAAAAAAAAAAACCAGTTTAAGCAGCAAAAACTCTTTTCAACATTGATAATAAATGCTTTGTGAACATCAAATCAGCATATTAGAATGATTTCTAAAGAATCATGTGACACTGAAAATTCACCTTTGCCACCACAGGAATAAAGTACTTTTTAATATATATTAATATATATAAATAAGTAAATTTAAACTGTAATAACATTTCACAATATTACTGTTTTTACTGTATTTTCGGTTAAATAAAAGCAGCTATTGTGAACTTTTGAACTGCAGTGAACACCAAGGTCATTTCAAAATAAAAATCCTTGATTGTCACCTTAAAATGTGAAAAATTTCTAACAAACAAATTCATTGCAAAATTAAGAGATTCATCAAAACAATTCAGATAAAAGGACACTGAAATAACTCTAGCCAAAACATACTATATGCAAATATGTGAGCACAAACATTGCATATATGTATAACGTGACTGCTTGTAAGCAATTAGTTGATGAAAGAATCTGTATACAGGCACAGAGAAAACAGATTAGACTGTGGTATAAGATTTTGTAACTGACTGAAAAAAAAAATAAAAATAAATAAAAATAAACCTGCAATATGCATGAGTATGAGACAACAAAGAACTTGTGTATGCTCAAAGAAACATCGTCAGAAAACAGAAGCAACCACACCTTCCCCAAACAACAGGCACTTTTATGTTACACTAATAAAAGATGAGGTTTTGTATCCTCGTGAAGAGGAACTTACACGCTGGCGTGAGGTTTCTTCTTGGAGAAATCACAGGCCAGGCCCAGGTCAGAGATGCGAACGTGTCCGTGTTCGTCTAAGAGGATATTTGCAGGCTGTGGGAAACAGAAAGTGATCAACCGTCCAAAAAAATCTTTTTAAGAGCCTGATAAAGAACAGACTGTCTTTTTTGTCTAAGCGCAAAGGCAAAACTGTCCAGTGAAAAAATATTTGACCTTAAACACATCAGAAAGCATTTATATCACACAGTGTCACACAATAACAGCCAATGAGAATATATTTGATGTTTGGGCTGGGCAACAAAACAACACAATAATTATAGTGATTTAATTTTCCTCGATAAAACAATAACAAGAGTTCGATAAATGTTCGATGTGATGTTTATGAGCAAAAAGCGGAACAAAACAGCACAAGGCAGCACAGCGTAAGCTCATTATTGCTGATAAGTCTTGGTCACACGACTACTAAACAGCGCTGTGAGATCCAGTGAGAAGCACTTAAATTTAGTGAAGAAAACAAAGGACTTGTAAGAGTAATTTAAACTAGTTTAAAGCCAGATGAAACAGCGCTGACAAACGGGAAACACTGTGTGCAACGATACAGTCAGAAGGCTTTTCAATCTACAAATCACCATCATTTACCATTTAGACATGTATTAAAGGAGTAGTGAATATAATTACTGTATTTCTGTGATTAAGCTGTAGTGTTTGTGCATGTACCCTAAATGTATTTAGACTACTGTTTTTCATACAAATACCTAGAAACCATAGTTACATTTTTACCATGGTAACCATATGTGTAGTTTTAACTGTGGTTATCATGATCTAAAATGTATGCTACTATGGAAGAAAAAAAAAGTAGTATTATTAATATTGCAGCCTGCACTGCAAACTGTACAGAAGATTTGCGTCATCAAAGTCAGGAACACAAGCCTGTCTCATGATTTGAAACAATAGTCACTCATTAGAACATGCAGAAGCTAAGAAATTAACTTTTCTATTAAGATATTTATTTTGTTAAGGAAAAAAACTGGAAAAGTGTAAAGAATTCAAAAAATGTGAAGTGTTCCTGAATGGTCATGTTCTGAGCATAAAGAGCAGATTAAAACCACAATTAATGGTCTGGTTTCTACAACTTTCACTTAGGAGCAATAATCTGCCTTTAAAGGGGTGGTTGACTGTTTTTTTTCTACGCTTGATTGTGTTTATGGGGTGCAATCTAACATGTGTTAATGCTTTGTTTTTTAAAAAATGCATTATTTTTCACATAATTTACCTTTATTCCACACCACTCTGTCCCTTCTTCTATAAACGCACCGATCATTTCCTGCTTTTATGAAGCCCCTCCTTCAGAAATAGACATTAGGCTCTGATTGGTTAGCTAGTCCAGTGTGTTGTGATTGGCTAAACCGCCTCTAGTGCGCGTCTAAACATCCCGCCCTTCACCTCAGCGGCATGTGCTCCGGTTGTATTGTAAACAAAGGCGTCATCTATATTGCTTATCAATTTGAGCCCGATTGAGATGCAGAGGATATTAGTGAATCGCGCTGAACCTGTGCAAGCACGGCTCTTAATGGTATGTTTTTGGTTTGTTGTTGTCTCATACTTTTAGATAAAGTTGTTATTTGTAAATGCTACTGCTTCTGTTAGCTTTTAATATATGGTTTTATCCTGATTAAAGCTTTAATACAGCAACCGCACACGCATCCATGTATAACGCTTCTCATAGCTATGTGAATAAGTGTATAAATGGAACAGTTCATTGTTTGAGCTGAGCTGGTGATCTGAATGAGAGATAAGAGAAAGAAATGCAGAGCGTGTGCAGAGCAGGCAGCGAGGAACAGGATTGAGAAACGCTGCTTTAGAACATTGATTTTGAAACTTGTGAATACATAAGAATCGATAGAAGACCAATGAGATTTCAAAATAAAATAAAAAAATAAATGATATGATATGATATACATGATATTCGCGGCTATCGCAATGGCAGGCTACACTTTACGTGTGGGACTGTAGGTTAACCTCGACTCGCGCCATCATATGATGTACTTTTCGGTTAAAAACAATAAACAGTGCTGCCAAGAGAGACAACTCAGCCAAATGTATTAAAAAATAACCTTAGACGATGCAGAACAGATACAAGGTTATGTTACAAAACACACAAACTTGAACGGAACATTTCATTTTCCCTTTTCAGCGGCAACA